>NC_059378.1:20645437-20945900 GCF_019703515.2 Myxocyprinus asiaticus | reverse complement strand
TAAATGGAGTTTGAACCTCTTAATTATATAAATTTCCCTTTGCTTTTTCTCCACTTGAATTCTGCACAGAGGGGCGTGAGTGTGTGAACTGTGGAGCCACCTCCACCCCACTGTGGCGGCGGGATGGAACGGGCCACTACCTCTGTAACGCGTGTGGCTTGTATCACAAGATGAACGGCCAGAACCGACCCCTCATCAAGCCAAAGCGCAGACTGGTGAGTAGATAGACTTCCAGAATTCCCTCAATTCCACTCACACATGAGAAAGAGGGCTAAATATGAGTACAGAGCAGAGAGCCTGTGCACAATTCCAGGAAAGTTATATTTTCCCTATAATCTTCCTGGAATTGTTTGTCGCCCTCACCCCCTGGTGATCCCCTACTCTGCCTGTTACAATACTGCTACTATTGCTATTGTTACTGCTATCATTATTGCTTCTAGTTCTGATACCGTCACTGATACCAATGCCCATGCCGGTACAATTATTACTACTCCACACTGAGTGAAAAACAGCATGCTTATCGACCTGTTGCCACACCACTGCCTGAGCGCATCTGTTTAGATCTAGCCGTTGGAGCTTGCCGTACTTTTTCTGGGGGCGTTTAGAAAGCCACATGTCCTTGGTTTTGTTTTGCAGGGCTTGTGTTGCATTTTAGACCCGCTGCCAGCTTATAATTCTCTCATTTCATCTCCATAGGATAAGGTTTTTAAAAACAGATTTTTGCTGGATTGATTTTTCCTTGCTTATTGTTTTTTTTATTTATTTTTTTTATCTTGGTAACTTTTTTGTATTGAGATGATTGATAGAAAACAAAACTAGTTTAAAGTTTCAAATTCCAGTGTTTGTTTCTGTGTTTTACCCATTGAAAGATCAAAAAGTAAGATATGTGAAAAGCCAAACTTGATTACTTTGGTTATTATTGTGCAATTTTTCTATGGGTCGTGGACAGCTTCACTCTATGCATTTATATAAATATATAAACCTGATACATTGTTGGAAACAAATGCTGAGTCCCTAGGCTAGAGGGATTAATTTTATCTAAAAGGTGACAATTTATCCAAAATCGACATTCTATGAAAACAGCTGATTCTTAAAGAATATAAGAATGATAATTTTGCAGACTGTAGCTACACTTTCTTTTCACATAATCTTACTTTTTTGTATCTTTTATTGGGTGAAACTCTATATCTCTACCTGTATCTCTTTTACTCTGTTACAGAGTCATTTCTCACAGTCTTTCAAATGTGATGTAATATTATCATAGAGATTAGTTTGGAGACCCAACAATGTGTATAATTGAGTGAGACTGTCTTTTTCTATCAGCCATGTGTTATAATTTAATTTTCACTAGGCTAAGTGACCATCAGAGTGTAAATATTAGTGTCTCAGAGGGAATCTTATTTTCGCTTTTGTAAAGGAGACACTTACATAGCACGAGAACAATGAGCCTTATACAGAATAACAAATACAGAGTGACATATTCAAAGAGGAATTAAAATTTGGATTGTCAGACTTGAATAACCAATTATGATGATTATCATCTTTATTATTTTTAGTAGTTGTAGTTGTAACACAGCTGTTCCAACATTTCAGTTTTTCTTTTCCTTTACTTTTTTTGTTTTCCATATAGTCTATTGTCTTTTCTTTCTTTCTTTCTTTCTTTCTTTCTTTCTTTCTTTCTTTCTTTCTTTTTCTTTCTTTCTTTCTTTCTGTTCTCATGAAGAAAAAAGGCCACAGGGTTTTCCATGGAGTCAGTGTGCTGGCCCATGCTTTTGCATTTTGGTCTGAAGTGTTTTCAGAGCGCTGTTCAAAGGCCATCCAGTTGTTTCCTATCCGGATATCTGCCCGGGCCCGATAAGGAAGCCAGGCTCCCGGGTGTTTCCGTCTTTAACAAACCCGGCTGAATTTTCTCTGGCCTCGGCAGGCCAGAATGACATCTACTGTAAAGCGATTATCAGAGCACTATGTGTGAAGGGGCTGGGGCAGGGATTGGAAAATAAATGGATTTATACTCTTTGCTCTCTTGTTTGTCACGCTCGACTGGCGCTGATTTGGAGTATCGGAATGTGTTTTTGTTGTCGTCTGCGTTTTGTTTAATTTAACTCTTGCAAGCGTTTTTATTTAGAACCTCGATAATGCAAAAGCTTTATAGGAATAATTATGTAAATCGTTAATGAACACAAACCGCATAGGCTACACTATATGGTTCGGGCTGCTGGTGAATTACGTTGTATCCTATAAATGTTTCTCATTATGTGTGAAAACTTGATTCGTAATGGACAAAAAGCAGAGGACTGATGAACCTTTGCAGTTGCCCCTCCCACTAAAGTGTTTGAGTCCCAACATCAAGGCGAGTAATGTATCAAAACGTAATAAATTAACGTTCTGTCAAATATATTTACCGAAATATAGCAGAATGTATTAGAAGCAGGTAAAAAAAAAAAAAAAGATTTCATTGGGCACAGTTTTTTTTTTTTTTTAATCAAAGCACAAATTGGAAAATTGAATTTACCTTGTTTAAATGCACAGAATCTATTTAATTAGCCCAAACACTGAGGCGACTCCCTTAAATAGATTTCATATGTTCAGAACGCTTTTGCTTTAATGTTATTTGGGGATAGTTTTGAAATGCTGTCTAGTGGAGAGTACACACTGCAACAGTGAGTCATAATATTCGTCACTCCATCAGATTCTTATCATGAATACATTTAGTCTACTCCAAACCAAAGCCCATGTAATCCCTGTTTGATAGTGTGGAGAACAGAAATTGAGAAATTATGGTTATGCAGTCCATTCGACAATAATATTCAAGAAAATTAAGCAAGAAAAAAAAACACACACACAAAAAACAAACAAACAAACAAACAAAAAACAAACAAACAAACAAACAAACATATTTGATAAAAAAAGCCATTAGCCACGATCATAGGCACGATCATACTGTACAGGCAAAAAAAAATAAAAAATAAATAATAATAATAATAATAATAATAATCATCCAAACAATATAGACCTAGTTTATTGAAGTAACTCTAGGCCGCAATGTTGCAACTTGGCGCATCAATGTATTGGATATTGTACGACTTTAAACGCGACATATCCAATCAGAATTTAGGACTATAGATGGAAAGGTCCGTTTTATAGGCTAATGCAACTCTTTAGAAGTGCATGGGGAACTTCTAAAGAAACTGAAAACGTTTCTAAAATATCTCTACGGATTTAATACCAACAGAAACATCATGGATATTTTAATTGTGTACACAGCATTAATATTCTGTCATTCTTGTCTTTATACAGTCTGCTGCAAGGCGAGCCGGCACCTGCTGCGCGAACTGCCAGACAACCACGACCACTCTGTGGCGGCGCAACGGGAACGGTGACCCGGTGTGCAACGCCTGCGGGCTCTACTACAAACTTCACAACGTAAGAATTAAGAGCCGCAAACATTGAAAGTGACAGAAAAGTGGTCAAGTGGGCGGACAGCTTGTATCGATTTAAAACAAGGAAGAGTGAGGCCGGGTCGCAAAGCCGGCTTTCCCTGTCAACCAGAACCCTTTGGCCGTTTTTCTTTTTAGATTAATCCAGTTTTGTTTCAGAGGAGGGCGTTATTCCCAGGAGGGACGGCAGGGCGGGTCTGCCATTCAAGATACGGCGTCAGTTATATCAATTCGGAGTTGTCTGGAACTAGCCTTTTAAATGTTAAGCTTGGCTGCGATGTCTATTTATCCTATGAATAAATACATTTCACATTAATGAAACGAGCGAAACAAAGAAGAAAAGAGAAAACGGTATTTCGTGACAGCTGAGCTGAAATTCAGCCCTAAATAGATAGCTAATATAGGCAACATTATACACTTTGTTGAATAATTTGTATAATATAGGCTATAACATGTATGCATAAATAGATGTTTATATAGCATCAAAACTTATTATCAAATAATAAGGTGATTATAATAAAGTGTTATCTCATTGTTTCTAAAGGAAATGTAAGGAAAGAGCTTTTTTTTTTTTTTAAAATAAATGTATTTTCCCACTTTGGCAAGCATAGGAACACTGTTGCACTGCTGATGTACAATCACCTCTCTGTTGACATCATCATTAACCTATCATATCTCTCTTTCCCTATAGGTCAACAGGCCACTGACCATGAAAAAAGAGGGCATCCAAACACGCAACCGTAAGATGTCCAGCAAGTCCAAGAGGAGTAAGCGATCCGGCGAGGGTTTCGAAGAGTTTTCCAAGTGCATGCAGGACAAGACCTCTCCGTTTGGCAGTGCCAGTGCTCTGGCAAGCCACATGCCACATATGGGCCACCTGCCACCTTTCAGCCATTCCGGACACATGCTGCCCACACCGACTCCCATTCACCCAACGTTTAGTCACCCTCACCATTCCACCCGTTCTCCTGCCTGGGCCGAACCTCACTGAAGTCCCACATTCTCACAGCATCCCCTCTACAGAGGCCTTGCATTAGCTCCTCCATACCGAACATCCACATGCACCCCCTCCCCTCCTGTCAAGAAATCTTCCACATGGCGAGGGATGCAAAGAGGTTTGCGTTGGGTTAGTTCCTGGTTGGACACTGCTGAGGAAGGTGTCATCACATCAACGACCATGTCAACTTGTATAGAGGATGGTTTTGCGCATTTAAAAACACCTCTTCTTCTAACGGCTCACAAGATGCTGAGGATGCTCACAGATAGAGCAAAGGGTGAGAGAGCTTTGTTTGCTTTTAGCTACTCACTTTGGTACTGTCCTGAAAGAGACGATGTGTTTTTGCAGAATCATTGTGTGGCAGTTCCATTGAGGACAGTCACTTCTGGACTTCTTAGATTTGGCTCTCTACAAGGACTCACTCTTACTCACTGCATACATGAAGAGTCAAAGAGAGAGAGAGAGAGAGAGAGAGAGAGAGAGAGAGAGAGAGAGAGAGAGAGAGAGAGAGACAGAAAAGAGAGAGAACATTAACTTTATCCCCCTAACATGCTGGAATACACCCCCTTGGGCATGACTGCCTCTGAATGGACTTTATGGATACGACTTAAAAACAAACAAATGTTTATAAAGGTTAATTGTTATTATCGTTATTGTTATAATTGTTATTATGATAATTTATTTTCACTCTATCTCTTTTTTCGCTTTCCTCAGAACACATTGTTATATTATAAATATTATTTGATTGTTATTGATGAAAATGAGCTGTACGTTTTTATCATTTTCCATTACACAAATAAAGGAAATAAAGTTTTAATACTTAATAATATCAAGTAATCATTTGAGTACTTCCTTGCTAATGTTATGTGAAAGCAAAGTTGTTTTTACAGTCGCTACTCACTTTAATGGAGACGTTTCTGTGGCTTCAGACTGGTTTGATCATTTATGTTTGCGACTCGAGGGCATTATATTTCCCCGCAGTCACTGTAGTTTATTATGAGAAACATACACAAATGCCAAAACATGCATGAGGCCAAACACAAACACACCCAAGCACTCAGATACGCTGCTGTTCTATATACTAAGTGTCAAACGGAATTTCATGTAGACATCGCTGAGCTCTTAAATGTAAGCAATATCAGATGCACACGCTAAGGGCCTAAAGTGCAGTTACCTTTGCTAAAATGGCAGCTGGTGAAGAAGGGGAATTCTGAGGCATATAAGCCCCTGGGGTGCTTCTGTCTGACCCAGACAATGGGCTCAAAACACTGGTTGAGTAAGGGGTTGCAACCTCACATAAATAATGGCATACACACAGCCATCTACTGTACAGTACAAAGTTTGAAGGACGAATCTGTTGTCCTAGTGTCCTCCTTTTCATCTGACCTACTCAACCCTCTGCTTTTTGCTTGTCCTTCTGGAGCTAAATGAAAAAGTTAGCAAAAGGACAGTGGGTTTTTGGTGGGAGAGAGAAATAAGAGAGAAAAAAGAGAGAGGGAAATGAGGAAGGAAAGGCAATCAGTCCAGTCCATGAACAAACACGTGGGTGGCAGTTTGGAGCCTTCTCCCACAGATGTGCTTGCAGCTGAGGGTTGCAGGAAACAGCTCTTAACCCGGTCTCATTTTCAAGCTATTTAACCCAGTGCAGCGACTGAGGAAACCATCAACCCAGCCAGCAGTTAATGAGAGAGACCCAACAACAGTGCAGCCCATGCCGAGGAGGGCCGAGTTCAGGTCAACAGTGACTCTTGCACAAGTGCAGATGTCTGTCCCCTATCTAAACAATTACACACCCCTTTATTCTATTCTATTCTATTCTAAACATTATCCGTGATGACTAATTTTTAGTAAGTTTGCTTAAAGTTATGTCTTTTAAAGTCAACATTGACCCTATTGACTTTATTAATACACATTCTTTACATTACTCCAAAATAAAAAAAAATAAAATCAATAAAAAACACCTTTGTCTTTGTACTGCCCTAAAAAGGACATTCAGAAAAATGGCGTCAAAGTTTTTTGATTGCTCAGCCAAATGTGCATTATCAAACCTATCCGTCACAGGACAGATCATAGTCAAAGAGAAACTTTTTCACTCATAACTCAATATTAACCAAATTTGAAGTTACTTCGTTTCGCCATTGCATTAAAGAGCGGCCTTTCTCCAAATGTAATCACTTAATCACTCCGTATTTGTACAAACTGAAATGGGTAATATTCTTCTTTACTTCAGGTTGACACTAAGCCTCGTTCTTTATAGGGTTATTTATCCCAATATAGCGAACATTTTATGTAAGCCTACATGTTTTAAAAGCCTATTAAATAAACTTTTATTTTAAAAATAAATTGTTTTGAGTTTGTTTATTTGATAATCAATGAACCAACCTACAGTACATTTGTCAGCAAAAACTATGAAAAACTATGGTATTAATAGTGAAATTCATTTAACAGTGACAGTGAGCAGAATGCTTACATATAACCAGTTATGACAGAGCTCCTGATGGAACGTTAAATAATTATTATCAGGATTGGTATCGGCCAATCAGATGACAAGATAATGGGTAATGGTATCAGCTATAAAAATCCTGATTGGAGCATCCTAGTCCTCTCTAAACTTTTCATCTCAATAACAGTGGCAAAAGACAAAACAAATATTCATGTTTCTAATTTTGGTCAAGAAATCTGACAAGAAAAATTAGAGAAATGACAGATAATTTTTTTTTAAATTTGTCTTTAATTAAAACCGCAATATTTTGAACAGAACAAAAAGCCTCATTTATGCAAGATCTGTGTTTGTAGTAATAGTCCAGCTGCATTCCTGCTGTGTGCTTGCCAGTTATAGATGCCATTGGGCTTTTCTGTTTCTGTGAGTGGAGGTATTTGTGTGTGTGTATGTGTGTTGTTCTCTTTGGCCAGGCTCCCAGTACATGAAACATCCAACAGACTCAAACAGGGCCCTCCTGAGGGAACGAGCTGTCTTCTCCAAAATAATAATGGGATCGGTCCGCGTCAGAGAGATGAGCGAGGGAAAAAGAGATGCTTTATTCAGTGTGGAGGTTGTGGCACCGTGGAGTACTCGCGTGGTTCCTTGTCCTCTCCCTCCTCGTGTGTTTGTATATGGTGTAAGGGATCTGTTCTTGTGTGTCCTAACTGTAAGCACTGTTATACATTATACACAGTATAATGCCTATTTTTTTAATTAGTAAGTAAAACAGTAGGCATTATGCAACAATAAAGGTTTCAAACAATTGTGTGTGAGTTGCGTTCAGTTATCATCTTGGAAATAAATGACTAAGTTCAGGCAAGAAACTCTGAATGTCGCAAACTGATAGGTTCTTTGTACTTGTTATCTGTTAGCCAGTCAACTTGCTCACATGTGATATGTCAAGACAATCGAATCACATGGTGTTAGCCAATAGGTCCTTTGACATGATAGGGTATCCAATCAACTTGCGTTCTCTCTCTTTGCCTAACATTTAAATTTGCCGGTTTTACTGCAGTGCACTGCAAGAGTTTTCTCTGAAAATGCTATTTTCTCAGGTGGTTGCTGGGGCTTTTTCTTCATAAGCTTGTAAGGTAAGGTCTGCTTTGGACATGAAACATAGACGTGTGTCTTTATGAAGGTAATCCGTAGCCAAATCAGGCACTGGTACACATTGTTATCTTAGGTTCTTAGTTATTTTCAGGTCCAAGTGCACATTATAAGTCAAGCCAATAGCAGTTTAAGCATTCCACCAAGCAGGCCCAGGCACACATGAGATTTAGTTCATAAGAGTTATGCAATTCGGCCAAGCAGGCCAAGGAACAACTAGCTAGCATACTCTCGTTGCACATGGCTCTTCGGAGCAGCAGCAGTGCACAAGTCTTGGCGGTAGAGCTGCTTGTTTGGGGGGTTGTGTTTTGTGTTTATGTAATGCATTTGTATAGCTTCCCTGCTTTGTTGGGGGTTTGTATTTGTATTTATGTCTAATTGTGCAACAGCATGTCATACATGCTTGATGCAGCATGTCTTGTGTTTTTCTAATTGTGTAGCAGCAGTAGCATGTTGACATACTTAACTCAGTATGTCTGTGCATGTTCTAGCAGTAGCAGATCTAGTCCGCCAAGACCAATATCCTATAAATATGTCATACCCACATTAACATGCTAAATCTTTTAGTTGTCATCACTTAAATTTGGGTATTAATGCATAAATATGAATTTTGAATTAAATTTTATGTCTTAACATTCATCAGTCCAATCAAATAAGGAGTGTAGATGGTAAAAACTGTAATTGCAGCTGTAGTTATTTCTGGTTCATTTGTCACACTGTAAATGGAATGTCAAGGCTTTGTTGTATACTGCCAAAATGTAGCAGTTCGGTTATTCTATGCATACAGAAGATTTGCAAACTAACCACAAGTATACATACTACATCCTGCAGAAATATCAAGAATATTATGTTAGTATGCTATTCCGAACATAGCCTAGTGCCTATATATGTCATATACTGTATATGGCTGCAAACCATAATGAGACAACATACCATTAAAGATCAATGTGACACATGGAGGCAAGGTAAAAAGTTACATCCATGAAGAGGATTCTACAATAATAACAATATTTTACTTCTAAATTAAGGTTCTTAAATTATGGCTAGAAAGACGGTGGATCTTTTAACAGTATGGTTATATACTACAGCAGAATGAAAGCACAGAGACTTATGACTAAGGCTTTTGAAACAGCATGGTGGCCTTTTCATCTCCAAGTCGTGAGAGCTTTATGAGCTACAATCAAGACGAGTCTCCTCTTTTTTTATCCTCTCATCCTTTCCTTCCCCTCTTCCTTCATCTCCCTCTCATGCCCTCCCTCACTCCCTTCATGTATTTGTTTATGTATTAAATTGAATTAAAGGAATCAAAAGGTGGCGGGGCCGTGCGCACACAGTCTCGAGTTATGGAGCTAAAGATGAAAGCTTAAAGGAGCGAGGAGGGCAGTTCAACCGCAGGTCTCGAGCAATGCGCGGGGTCAGACGCCTGACCTCATCTAAACATGCTTCAACTAAACACGCCTTGCCCTCCCTTTTGCTTTTGTTCTTTCTCATTTTGTCCCTATTTTTCCCTCTGCCAAGGAAATAAGGAGTTATATCCTACAAAGAGCGAAGGAATTCTGCTAAGGCACATTCATTGTAATCTCTCTGGATCAATAAGAAGTTTGGTAAAACATTACAATAAACTTGTATACTCTAACATTATTTAACACAATAGTTAACATGAACTAACAATGAACAATACTTTACAGCATTTATTAATACTGGTTAATGTTAATTTCAACATATTCTTATACCTTTTTTAACATTGAAAGTTGTAAGTTGTAAGTAACTAAAATAAACTATAATTAATGCTGTAAAAAATATTGTTCATTGTTAGCATGATGCCTAATGCTTTAACTATTGTTAATGTACAGAATTATTGTAAAGTACTACAACAATTATTTATTTGTTTAGTATTTTTTTTTATAGAACTGTGTCATTTGTATTAATTTTGGCATACAATATGTATTGCGCTACAGTTAAAATTGTTCAACAACCCTGCCCTTGACAGAAACAAGCATATTTGCTTTAGATTTAACCAATTTTACTAGATTTAACCAAATTAAAAAAAATAAAACACACACACACACACACACACACACACACACACACACACACACACACACACACACACACACACACACACACACACACACACACACACACATTGAAATTACCCTGGACTCCACCGGAATTGATTTCTAGACAGATAGATGCTAGAGATAAAGAGAGACAGAAAGGACAACTCTTCACTCTTGGGTTCTCGGTTGGAACCATCACAAATGTCAAACGGCTCTTTCTGACAACAGTGGGGCATCCTGGATCACACACTCACACAAACACGCACACACACAGGCAAATCGTACATTGCATTAGTTAGGTATTATTAGCTGAACTTCCTCTTTCAGGTCTGACAGAAATTCATAGAAATATGGTCCCTTGGTAATGAAATACCAGGCAAAGGGTGGAGTAACAGTAACCATGTTCAATAGCTTGAGAAAAGTAAGTAGGAGGGTTCGGCAATTATAGCATGTGTTCTTCCATTGTTCCCCCACATTCATTAAAAAGATACACATATAAATGCATACACACACAAAAACACATATGAGTTCACACTTTAATAATGCATGCAGTTTCATTAACTAGCTCATTTTTAGCAACTGGAGGAAGCCAGTTACTCAAACAAGGGGCCAGGACGAAGCCATGGGAAAGACTAAGACTGCCGCTATACTCAACACAGTCTCATAACGATACGTCCCTATAGTAACGTTTTACCTGCACCACCAATACGTTACCCTGGTAAATTCAGACTGATCTCATAGTGAAATCGGAAACAGTAGCTTCAGTAGCTTGAGTTTTCTTTAGCTAAAATTGGTCTGTGCCTTCCGAAATTCAAAACACTGCCCCCAGTGGCCGAAGTGGTAAGTGTTGTTGGGTGTATGGGCACTTGTGAGCTATATGTCCACGGAGGGGCGCCAAAAGTGTGTTATGAAGCGAGTTGTTTTCAGCTGTACAGGCTTAATACAGTGAAGAGGAATGCCTATTTATAAACTGTACCCCCAACCCAAATCCAAAACCTAAACCAAACCATTAGTGGAGTAAA
This sequence comes from Myxocyprinus asiaticus, assembly GCF_019703515.2. Classification (NCBI taxonomy): domain Eukaryota; kingdom Metazoa; phylum Chordata; class Actinopteri; order Cypriniformes; family Catostomidae; genus Myxocyprinus; species Myxocyprinus asiaticus. The sequence continues at coordinate 20,934,795 of NC_059378.1, read as the reverse complement.
AATGTAATGTTAGTGGGAAAAATGCAATCTTTGAATCACACTCGTCACAGATTATGTAAACGCAATTTCTTCCTGGTTTCAAAGCGGGATCTGAAGCTGGGTCTCCCATACTGCTGACACAACATGCTTCTGGTCATGCCACAAGGGAAGGTAAAAACACATTGGAGCCAATGCAAAAATGTCTGATAGGAGATGGCAATTATCAGTGAGATGGCATAATGTGAGCAATCCTCGGGTACTGGAACTCTCGGAAACAACATGCTGATTTCCTGTCTGATCATGTTGGTCAATTGCCGTCACCACTAAAACATCATCTTTAGTCCAAATTTTAAATGTCACTCTGATGCTGTATTCAACTTATCTTAGAAGATTTTACATTTTGAAAGATTTTATTTGGAAGATACTTTTACCAATTTATGGATTTGGCAGATGCTTTTATCCAATGCAACTTACAGTGCATTTAAGGTATACATTTTATCACATTGTGTGTTCCCTGGGAATCAAACCTTGGTGTTGCTAGCGCAATGCTCTACCAGTTGAGCTACAGGACCCCAGACTACATTTTTTAAATGAAATGATTTGAAAATTCTGTCATCATTTACTCATTGCTTTATTTTTTAATTTAATTACATTTTTTATAATGACACAAAGGGAGTTTTCAGAATGTCAGATTTGCGTCTCAAAAATGAGAAAAACATAAATGAATCCTCTATTTGTGAGCTGTTTTCTGGTCTTTCAAGGTTTTGTGATGGCTTTGTGTAAGAAACATTTCCAATTTTAAGTATATTATGTATTTAAGTATATATGAGGATCATTCCCATTCACCATAATGATCATATCCTGCTCTCATTTAATTTTCAACAATTTGTATCTTTTTTGAATTTATTTTTTTATAAATGATTGTGACTGTACTTTTATCTGCTTGTTATATCTTTTATATTGTTGAGAAGTTGTTAAGTTTAGGGGTAGGGTTGGGGTTAGGTTCTCAAAAATATCTATGTAAAATATAGTGTAATGTAAATACAACTATTGTAACTGTAAACTTATCTGCCTGTTACATTTACTCATTTAGCAAATGCTTTTATCCAAAGTGACTTTCAAAATGAGTAAGGATACAACATAACCGATTCATCTTAGGATACAGTAACATAAAACATGCTGCAATACAAAGTTTCAATTATATTAGAAAAGTACGAGCCAACAGATTAGAGTGCAAACAAATATATATATATACAGTATATATATATATATATATATATATATATATATATATATATATATATATTTAAGAGTGTAGGGTTAAGTACTCATGGAAAAGTTGTATCTTTAGCCATTTTTTGCAGACAGGGAAGAAGTCTGCTGCACGGATGGTGTTGGGAAGTCCGTTCCACAATCGAAGTACAGTGAAGCTGAAACATGTTTTATGTTGTTAAAAAGTGGTTAGGATTAGGGCTAGGGGTTGGGATAGGAGACCTAATATATCGCTATGATAGTATAATGTAATTAATCTAATATATTTATCAGTATTATAAAAACTTACGAAAACACCCTGATATTGCAGCGCCTATGACGGATTAACAGAATGACTGTGAAGTTTTCATGCTGTAGGCCAAGAGTTGCGATAATGATGCCTCGCTTTTAAGAATGCCCTGCCTTACTCTTTACTGTTATTCCTCTTTAGTTTTCTGCCAATGCATAATGCAGTTGTATAAAACCTGAAGAAAGGGACAAAGGGAAAGCTACCAAAGAATAGCTGTTCGATTCAGTCAAAAGAGCCTATCCCCAAGTCTTTAAGATATTCCTTGTCCGTAAATATGACCCGGTTCCCCCCTTCATTGTAAGTCTATTTTTTTTTTACCCATTTTATCATTCCCCAAACGCAAGTCTGATGACCTAAGAAACAGCATACTTCTTCTTTAGCACAAGTGGTGCAGGGCAGGGCAGGTCAAACACCAAATACTTGTTAAAATCCCTAATTCTAAGTATATGAGCAATAATAATAGTGATACATGCCTTTGTAAACACCACTAAAAATGGCAACATATGATTCATTTAAGTGAAAAATAAAATCCCCCAGGCAAAGGTGAAACAAACTGTGGTTGCTTCCAATAAATATTTTCCAAGAACAAATGAGATGCATGTTCAACCTTCCATCTTATATTGCACTTTGATTTAACTTTGTCTTTTTTTTCTCTCACTTTCTGTTAAGTGCTCTTTGATTCATACTGTATGTCTCCTGTTTATACCAAACCACCATACAACCAACAAACTTTAACTCAATACTGCTGGTCTTGACTTGAGCCCTATACAGACCACATTCCTTTAAATACACACACACACGTGCGCACATACAATCTCACAAAACAGGAAGTGAAAACATTAAGGAGGAAATATTTGAATTGTATTATTAGGTCTGATTAAGACCAAAAATCTATCAAAATGGTGAAAAAGGCAGAAAGAGAACCATTATTTTTAAATGGTCCATAGTTGACTGCTTGTCACACTTGGTAATGCATGGCTGCTTTACAAAAACAATACATCTGTACATCTGTACACTGTTTTGTACAGTTCAGAAAGACAAAAGGTGAAAGAGAAACATGTGCATAGAGAAGTGAAAAAGACAAAAAGGAATAGAGAGAAAGGGCTTCAGCTGAATATTCGCGGTTAAAGACTACATTTATTGCTTCTTGTGGTTTTCATATTGGGGAGAATTATGTTGAGATTCTGAGTACACTGTATACTTTTTGAATGTTCTGGGAAACCCTCTTAAGTAAGGTTTCCCATGAAAAATTTCTCATGTCAGTTTAACACATTTTGTAAGTCTATAATTATTGCCAACATGTTACTCAAACCTTCAAAGTATACAGTATGATGTTCACGTGAAATAATGTACTGCTGTAGAACTATACACCAGTTTAATACTTAAAGTCACTATGAAACAGTGTTTGTAACACATTTTACTTACGATATGTGATGTTTTCGATACGAGGACCGAGAAGAAAGGAAGCTTCCAGAGGAGCTGGAGTGAGGATGCACTTTGTTTCCCCCTTTTTTTTTTTAAACAACTGACACACGCAATAATTTTCCTCCCCCATTGCATCTGGCACAACCTGTGATTCACGTTTTACCTGTGCAGGTTAAATAAACCATCCCTGTCAAATACTCCAACTACTACTATCCACTGCTATTTTGAAAATCAGTGATCATGATATTCTTAAAAAATACAGCATATACTGTATATATCCTTTGGTGTTCCGAAGAAGAAGGTACGTCATATAGAGCTGGTCAGGTTGTTGTCCAAAACCTGGAAGAGAATTCGCCATGGGTTCCCTCTGGATTTTACTATGGGTTTTTATAAAAGGGTTTTTCAACTTAAAATAAGTTCTGTGGTAAACATTACTTGACGATACATGGACATTTTGTTCTACAACATAAATTACACACCGTCATACCTCAAACGTGCATTTTGAAGCCACATTGAATTGTGTGTGTGTATATATATATATATATATATATATATATATATATATATATATATATATATATATATATATATATATATATATATATATTTTTTTATTTTTTTTTTCATTTTTTTTTAAACACATGGTGGCTTCAAAATTCACGTTTGAGGTATGAAAGTTTGTGATTTATGTTGTAGAACAAAACGTCCATTTATCGTCAAGTAATGTTTACCACAGACCTTATTTTACTCATAAGTTGAAAAACCTCATTATAAAAGCCCATTTGGAAATCTAGAGGGAACCCATGGCGAATTAGCCATTCAGGTTCGCCTAGCAATTGACGCCTCGGCTGAACAGCTCTATTGGTTTGGAACGACATGAGAGAGAAAATAATGAAAGAATTTTCATTTTTGGGTGAACTATTCCTTTAAGAAAGTAAACAGGGTAGATTTTTGACAATGTGTTTAGTAAGAAACTACAGCACAGCCCTGTGTTTAAGTATGGATACAGTCTAAAGAGGGAGGGTGTGGACCTGGTTGTGATTGTGCCCTGTGAGAAAATGGGTCGGCCTTTCCACCTGGGACAGGAGCATTGTGTCCTCTCTCACCCACAAAAGCCTGAACTGGAACTTCACATCGTAGAGAGCTACAAGAAGCTTTATGCTAAGTGAAACAGCAAGCATCATTATTTATTTTATTTCATTTCCAAAAATGGCTACTTGTTGACTCAATCATTATACATAGTGGTAATCACATAGTTGACTATTTTTGGAACAAGTGAGCTAAAACAAGTGACCGAATTCAGATGCTGATTTCATTACCAATGCACAAAAATTCAGCACAGAGATGCTCTGAAGACTGCTGCATAAACAATGCTGCAATTTTGTCAGCTTTGTGGATTCTTGAATGTTATGGTGATACAATAAACCTCATGATTGTTGGTTTGTCGTGTTTAATTTATCTGCTCATAATCGCTTAAACTCGCTGTCAAACAAATGTCAACACAAATGTTTGTCTTACAAACATGCATTACTTTCATGGAGTTGCTTGCTATTGAGTTGGCATTAGTGCTCTCAAGCTGACACTGTAGAAATGAATAAGGTTTCTGTTAGTGTTATGCTCAGTAGCCCTATCCACATTGCAAAACTTGCTGAACACAAAACATCATTTGTTCCCTTTAAGTCAGAGTGCACTGTGAGTATTAAATAGCAAAATGTACTGTAATTGAATTAAATTTGGACAACACTCTAAAGTGGCTGACCCCCCACATAATGAACTAGATATAGAACTAGTTGTAACTTCAGACATGGCTATGGTCCACTCTCTCTGCTAAGCAAACTAGCATAAAATATTTTTCAATCTGTATGTACATTCATATACACTCATTTAGCACTTTATTAGGAACACTATGATCCTAATAAAGTGCCTGACGTGGTCTTCTGCTGTTGTAGCCCATCCGCCTCAAGGTTCGATGTGTTGTGCATTCTGAGATGCTATTCTGCTCACAACAGAGTGGTTATCTGAGTTACTTTAGCCTTTCTGTCAGCTTGAACCAGTCTGGCCATTTTCCGATGACCTCTCTTATCAACAAGGCGTTTCCCCCCACAGAACTGCCGCTCACTAGATGTCCCATTGAAAACATTGAATCAGTTATTTTTGCTTATTTTGGGTGATGCAAGTCCCTTATTTTGAGCTTGTTTCATTTTTAGTCCCTGGAGCTAATAGAATTGATCTCATCTAGTAGGAGGACTCACTCTTAAGCTAGTCATCTCTGAGAGATAGAAATGCATCTATAGCTTCCCAGCTAACACATGACATACCAGTTACATAATTTTTTCGCACTTTTTGGTAATTTCATTACTTACTTACTGGCAACGTAACTACAATGTCGCAGGCCCGTAATTTCATTACCAACTCACAACGTCGTCATTACGGGCTCCTACTGTTGCAAGATAACCAAGAACGTTCCAGTTACGAACTATATTCGTAATATTGTGTGCAGTTGTGTTACTTACTGCAATGTCCCAGGCCCGTAATTTCACCACCTTTCACGTAATAAGACAAATTGCATTTGCCAAAGTTTTTGTTGTTGCTGTAGCAGTTGCATAACACCAAGTTTTGTACATCTGTATGTTTGGAAGACTAAGAGGACAGTTACAGTTTACAAAAAGGGGTAATATCAAATAAAATGTTAATAGTAATGTATTTCATGCATCCTTTTTTTGTATCCGTTTGCTTTACAGTCTCAAGATGATTCATAATTTGGACATTAAATCTTTGAATCCCCTGCTACAGAATACAAACCACAATTTGGGAGCCTGACATGTCAAATTCCTATGCTATCCACATAGCATAGGAATTTGACATGTCAGGCTCCCAAATTGTGGTTTGTATTCTGTAGCAGGGGATTCAAAGATTTAATGTCCAAATAATGAATCATCTTGGACAAAGACAAAACACACACATATATTAAACTTTATGTATACAACTATGAACAATTACACAAGAACGCAAACTAGGCAACATGCACGCCACTTTCTTAAAAAGCACATGTAATTCGACTTGCCTCTGTAACATTTATAATCTATGTAACAATTATAATAAATTGTTTTACTGAAGTGCTAAATAATGTGTATTTAAAGGTTAAAATGAAAAACACTCACTTGTTCCTTTTCATTTTGTTAACAGGAACGACTAAATGAAGATATGGAGGAGTAGCCTAAACTGCACAATTCCACGTTTAAGCTTCCTTGTTGTTTATTTGAATGTTTATAAACCTGTTTGTGTAATACTGTTGTGAACACTATGTTGTTTTTTTATTCATAGTAAATTAACTGAACCAAATTCTGAGTCTGTATTATTCATATGCTGTTGAAAAAGCCTCTAAAATAGTTTTGGGCAAATGAGGACAGAAATTAGATTGGTACTACATGTCTGCCCATAGAATATTAATTAAAATTAAAATTACCAACTGGTTACCAACACACAACTATTGATCCACGACGTTGCCACAACGTTGCAATGACAAACAAGCACCGTCACAAAGTTACGTTGTGGCGACGACTCCAGGAATTTAACTTTTCCGATTGTCACGACTTAACCACTTACGTTGCCACGACGAAAGTTTCATAATGAGATTACGTTGCCGTTACGTAATGGTCACGTAATTTGGCTAGATGGGTGGTTTCCATCCACATATTTTTATGAGCATAAAAACTGCTGAATGGAATAAAAGATGCAAATAAACTCTCCTGAATGCGCATTAAAAACCTATACGCTCGCTTGTGGTGGATCATTTTTGTATTCGATAAGAAGAAATGTGCATAAACTATGATGGAAACACATTTACCGAATAAACTCCTATTGAATTTACCAGGAATACACAATGTGCATCAAAAAAGTGCGTGACTGAATAAATCATTCATAACTGGACTAACCAGCGGACCGAGCATTGCATCTGAAATGTTGCTCTGGTCATCCTGAAATAACAGTGTCCTGAAAATCCAAAGCCTGCAAACAGTTTGCAGAGCAAATAAGTTCAATACAAGCTTGAACTATGCCGAAGAGCAGGTTTATTGACACTTAAAATATATTATAGATCAGCATGGCAAATAAATAAGGAACGAGGAACACACGCACATATCGCTCCCAGAACTGTGTGATGCGCTGTCGCTCCCAGACATGAGACAAGTTCTTCTAAATTGTTTTGTCTGCGTGCTCTAAACCACAAGTTTTTCATTTATTAAAACAGTAACAATGGCTACAGTTTCTCCGGAAGTGAAAATTTTGTTCTTTTGAACACGTGATGGAAACACGGCTTTATTCGAACATTGTTTTCGCAACATTATGTTTATTCCGCATATATTAAATTCGCAATTTAGTTGGAAACATAGTGTATAAGCTCAAACCTTGATGTTACTCTTATCTGCAAGTTAGCATCAGTTAATTTTCACAGTTTTTTATTTGTCATAATTTTTGTCTTTTGATGAAAATATCCTTTAAATTTAGTCATTAAATTATCATGTCATATTCATTAATTACAGTCAATTTTACTATGACTAAATATAATTTTAGTTAACATATTAAGTTAGTGATAATGTACAAAATGACAAAAATAATCTCAAACTGTAACAGACAAATATACAAATATTTTGAAAAATGCAGCCTGATCTCAAGAAAATTATGTAAACCTTTTTGCTAAATTAAATTACATGGTTCAATACACCTATTGCTGTGGTTTCAAGGTCAAATGTCCACTGAGGGGTGCTAAAAGCAAGTTTAATGTTCTCTTAAAAAGATTTTAAAGATGCTATATGTAATATTTTTACTGTACTAAATCATAAAATGACCATAATTTGTCATTAGAAAATTAGGAAACATGCTAAGTTGAAATACTGACTTTTCCAATATCAATGCTACAGCCAGAATATTCTACTTTGAAGTTTCCATTCCGGGCTGGAATTTCTGTTTATGTTTTGGCCCGTGTGATCCCGCCCACTGCCCACTCACCAATAGTATTTCAACACCGCTGGATTGCCAGATGTGAATAAGTTTGCAGGCAAACAACACTGCGTGCTGCAGCCATGGAAGCCAGCAAACGAACTGGATCAGAGAAAACAGATTCCACCCGACCTAAAAAGCCTCGCCATCCGTCTAAAAACCACCATGACCAGAGGTGTAGCAAAACAAGGATAAATACTGGAGATATCTTTGGAAGATGGAGATAGTTTAAAGCCCAGAAATCCTTTAAAACGGATGCTGAGTTGGCTAATTTGCATGTCCACATTCTGGCAACCTGCATGAGCTTCGAGTCTGGTGCGGGGCAGACAACTCTCCAATATTTTTTAATTTGGACTGCAGTACCCATTTCAAATGCTTGTTGTCAATCTTACATATACAGTAGCACCTATAAGGTTAGTGGTCTATGGATTTTTGAATGAATAAAACCTACCTACCTAACCTAAACCTTCAGTCAGATCTCAACCAATATTGTAATAAAAAGCAAATCTGAGATGTTTTTTTCTCTCTTTTGAAATGAACAAAACTGACATCCCTACCCTAAATCCGATACCTAAACCCAACCGATAGTGTAAAAAAAAGTAAATGTGAGGTGAACAAAACAGACATACCTTCTCTAAACCTAACCGGTAGTGTCATAAAAGCAAATGTGAGATGAAAAACTAAATAGTTGAATTTGCCACATCATTTCATGTTGCTTGTATGACATTTTTGGCTCACGTGTTGACACGTGGTCTCGAACTCCAGACTTCCAAATCCAACGCTCTATCAGTTGCGCCACTTCGCAAGTTAGTCACCTTTGAATATGCTTGTATATGTAGTTTATGTAATACAAGTGTTAAAATGTATCGTGTTTCAAATCATGCATTGTAAAAGTGTTTTGATGTAATAAGATAGTTTTGTATGGGGAACAGAGTGAAAAATATGTGTTTATGCAGTGTTAATCTGCCGTTTACTCGTGAATTGTATAAAAGTGAATAAAAGTCACTGTTAATTCAGCACCTCTAGTGTTTATTTCACGAAAAAACAACAGTGATACTATAACAGTATAAAGCAAGGAGGAGGCGGGAACTGGCAGAACAGTCAACATAAAGTTTTAATGCAAAAGTCAACATAAAACAAAAAACTATAAGACAAACAGACACACACACCGTGGCCACGTGCATCTCTTTCTCTCGAACTGGCGCCTCCAACCCTTTGATGAGATTAGCATGATAGGTAGCATCACAGTTATTAATGTTTATGTACAGTATAGCCAACAAAGTGAGGAGCTGAAAGCAACTTATGTGGCAAGCAGTGATTTGCATTTCACCTGAAAGACCCAATATTGAGGCTAGCATTGAGGCCACTCTCACCTATGAGAGGTAACATTTAGCAGCTTGAGCAGTATTTTTATGTCCCACCTGAGACGCTTTTGCATTTAATGCATCCTCATGGGACAGGCAACATTCAGGCCTTCCTGTTCAGACAAATTCATCCCCACTGTCTGTGCACAAACAGCCACATTCATTCAGCCCTCCATTGACAGAGCAAAGGGACAACTGCTAATGCCAGAATGGGCTCAGGGGACTGTTAGTCTGGATGGCCCATCCCCATCCGCACCCCATGTGCTTTCACTGTAAGGTAACAGGAGAGGGTGAATCTAGGCCAGCCTGGCATATTGCCGCAGCTGGGGGTGGGGTAGATAGAGTGGTACGGGACCCTGTTTCTGTCCCCAAGAGTGCTTAGTGGCACCAGGGATCAGCCAGAAAAAGAGCGCCAATTTTTGCAGAGACCTCAGAAAGCTTTCTTTCACCAATTCACTGTGGGTATAAAAAAGGAGGGAGCAAAAGCTTTTATTTTAAGTACTGTCTTTTGGAGTAGAATACATTGGCAGGGTAGATCTATTTGGACTGAATACTGCTGAGTAAGTGTGTGGAGAACTGAAAAACTGTGTTTGATTGGAGTGCCTGGGAGTTTAGAAGCCTTCTGGCCAGGCCTCATTTAACCGAGCTTTGGCTCTTCAGCCATGCAGAAGAGCAAAGCAGCACAGGTGAAGGCTCTCCAGACAAAACCGAACATTGTTTTTACATAATTCTGCTTTTTGTTGTGTCTAAGTGTCTGTGCTGTCTCGACACACCGATGTACAAAGTAGAGGCACCATAACTAATCTAAACATTCAGCTTTGTAGATTCAGATAATCTTTGTAGATTTATAAAAAACAAACAAACTAACTAAACACAAACTGAAGACTTAAAAATAAAAATATTCTCATGGACCTGAAAGGGCCTGGCCTGCAATGACTCCACCAAATAAACACGGCAGTCACCTCCTTTATTAATGGAGTAGTTTTATGAAAAAATTCCAGATGGGAGTCTTCACATTTGGCTTTCAGCAAGGCGACATTCATGGCTGCATCTCCTTCCAGAGCAAGAGCATGGTTATGACTCTTACATCCTCTATGGCCATGTGCATATGTTTGCTAGGCTGGCAGACGCCAGCCTCTGTGAGATTAGAGCACTAATCAGTGATGCTGAGGGTGCTGGAAAGGCTCTATCTCAAAGGGAAATCGCTACGAGAACCTGTCTGCTCTCTCATTCGCTCAGTGGGATGTTGCAACTCCAGCATCTAGTGGGCCTTATCTCCACAAAGCAGAATTTGATATGCATCTGTGAAATGGTCGGAAATGACAGTCTCCAAAAAACTACATGATGAGTCAAACAGTATGTCTCAACATCACCTCTTTTTCTCTTTTTTTGCTCATCCCTTTGCTCTCTCTCTCTTATTCTGCACAAAGTTGATTGCTTTTAACACCTAGTATCTGATTCTGGAGGGAAATATACAGCAAGCAAATCATCTTTCCCGATAAATGAGTGTACACAAATGAAGGCAAATACATAGAAATGGTGTCTGTGCATGGATATGTGTGTTTGTGCACTAAACTTATATGTAGAGCACATGAAGATTGGCATCAGTCAGAAGCTATCTTTCTCTCCAACATGAACATCGCCACTGATAAGAGTTTGTAGTTGTCAGCATGACACACTAGCGGCACAAGGGCACTGAATCACGGGTTGGGAGTGTGTTATGAGGTGTGCTCGGGCCTCTATCAAAGTACTGTCTTAAATGATGGGGTGGGTGGGGGGGGATTTAAGATACGCAGCATACATCAGAAGTGTGATATGAAGAGATGGGAGGTTTGCATGGGAGCAAGCATGATAGTGTCTCAACCTCAAAATACCCAAGAATGCACATTTATGCATGCATATCAAGCTGTACTCCTCTCACATCTACCGGCCTTTTGGGGAATTAAGTAAATGGTCTTCCATGCTCTGCAATTGGACCACCCTGTGTTTAAAGTGCAAAAATATCAAAATAGTAATAGAAGAAATGGAGCCATTGGAATGGAGTGAATCAGGCAATTGGATCATGGGTCCATCATCAAAGAAGGACAGCATGGAAAGAGGGCAGCTCTGACTTGCCCTAGAGCACCCTCTATAAAAGAAGAAAAAATTCATATATATAACCATGGTGTAAAAGGAGCTCCCTAAACATGAGGAAACAAGATCATTTTACAACTCTCCACCCTCCCACTGCATGAACTCTGGGAGCCACAAGCAAAGTTGCCCTGTGGTCAAATCCCAACTACCCCTGCTTCAGCCATGACATCACAGGCCACGGAGGTTGTTGAGGAGCGTGCATAATGCCACTGGTTGCACAGTGGATATGCCATTAGAGGTCGACTGGAGAGAGGGAGAGAGAGACAGACAGAACCTTGGCAGGAGAACAAAACTGTAAGGAATCCAGGCAAGCGAGAGAAGTGATCGAGAGAAGAGAAGGACAGAGAGAAAGAGAAGAACAGTGGAGGCTAGAGGACTTGCTGAATAAGAGTGTCTTCTTGTTGATTCATTTCCTCTTGAACTAGTTGTTATTTCTTGTATACACTGATAAAATTTTCCACTAACAGTATGCAGATGCATAATCACTGAGCCCAGAGTTGAAACCCTTCAATGAAACCCTGATTCATTGATACACACTGGTACACTCTGTATTTTTTAAATTTATATTCATATAATCCTGTGTCCTGTGTTCCACAGAAGACAGAAAGTCATAAGGATTTAGAACAACATGAGGGTGAGTAAATGACGACAGAATTCTCAGTTTTGTGCGAGCCATCTCTTTAATTTGTTGATAGGCCTGTATGTGGATCAAAGACAAAAACTTTCTCCACAAATAAACTCTTTCACCTCTTACCGATTCTGAAGAAACACACTTACACACAGCCTGGCATTGTCCCCTTTTAGTGTCCAATTCAAACATCACATACACACACACACACACACACACACCAATGTCAGACCCATTTCACAGTGCGTCCTCAGCCTCCTCTGTGTGTGGCTGGGGGGCAGTGATCACTCTATTGCTATGTAAACACTAAGACACAAGCTCACACCCTCCATCTGATTAATGGACTAAGAACATTGAACATGACAGCACAGCCAGGCCTGCAATATCCAGCACAACACTTTGCAAAAAACTGCTCTGTTCTTTCCTGTCTCTCTCACTCTCTCTATTTTCTGGATTGGCATTCATTGAGAAAAGCTAAACTGGAGTATTCGGATGAACAGACGAGCACTCCAATTTAGCTTTTAGACAGACATACAGACAGAAAGACAAATAGATATATAGAACGATAGAACGATAGATAGATAGATTGATTGTGATTTTACCTAGATGAGTATCTTGTATATCAATATTGTAAAAAAACTTAAAATAAAAAGCACAGCTTCTATAATATGATTGCTATACAAAGTGATACCTGCATTTTTTATTTATGATACCTATTTGGATAGTTACTGATGTGGTATTTCTACACATTCATTTGCATTCAAACTTATTTTGCACAGCAAGATTTTTATTCTCCCCTAGAATACAAACATATCCTCAAAATAAACTGTACTATGTCGATTTAAAGTGTAAAAAATTAAAGTTAAAAAATCTTTGCTTGGTCCTCATAGAGACCCAAAAATTTAAATCTCTCATCATTTACTCACCCTCATGCCATCCTAGATGTGTGTGACTTTCTTTCTTCTGTTGAACACAAGCAAAGATTTTTAGAAGAATATTTAAACTCTATTGGTCCTCACAATGCAAATGAATAGGGACCAAAATTTTGAAGCTCCAAAATGCACATAAAGGCAGCATTAAAGTACTCTATAAGACTCCAGTGGTTAAATCTATATTTTCAAAAGCGATATGATAGGTGTGGGTGAGAAACTGATCAATATTTAACCATAAATTCTCCTCCCTTCCCAGTACCGATATTCACAAAGAATGCATATCGGCGAAAACAAATGAAGAAGAATGTGAAAGTGAAAATGGAGATTGATAGTAAAAAAGGACTTAAATATCGATCTGTTTCTCACACACACCTATTATGTTGCTTCTGAACATATGGATTTAACCACTGGAGTCATATGGATTACTTTTATGCTGCCTTCATATGCATTTTGGAGCTTAAAAATCTTGGTACCCATTCACCTGTCTTGCACTGTATGGACCTACAGAGCTGAGATATTCTTTTAAAAATCTTTGTGTCAGCAGAAGAAAGTAAGTCATACACAGCTGAGATGGCATGAGGGTGAGAAAAACAGTGTAAGGGCTGTTCAACGATGTTACAGTAATTAAGGACAGTATCCACATTCTTTTTTTCAACTCTACAATTATCCTTATTTTTTTTATTTTTTGACCATAAACTTACTATCAGCACATATTTAGCATACATTTAACACAACCATATAATAAAGCATTTACAATACGTTTCCATATTAACTGGAATAGATTCTAGAGGGCAGTTAAAGGTTTTTGCTACAAACTCAGAAAAGTCTTTATCATTGATGCTTGCTCAATCGGAATGATACTGCAAAGTCTTATGTTCTAAATTTGTGTTTCAAGAGAATAGTAACATGGGTACCTAAAGAAATGTTCTTTCACAATAGGGCGTAAATGTCTCAAACATGCAAACTGAAAGCTTTTCTAGGATTTTGTAGAAGAATAAAACATTATTTTTGTCCTGTAGATACTCACAAAAGATTTCAGCTCACTAATATCATTCAGCACTCACCAAAATAATTCTTAAAATTCACTAAATAATAATACGGAATTATTAAAAACGAGGTTGATATGGTGATCAAAATACACTGGATTTTGTTTTCTCTGTACTATTATGTATGATTAAGGATGTTGTGTGTTTTTTTTAATCTATGTCATGCTGAGATGCGATTGGGAAATTGGTTTAACAGAACTGTGGTGAATGGTAAACCTATAACCTGTCTGTGCTCTCTGTCCTGGGTGCATTTTAAGGACAGGAGACAGGGTCTATATGTTCGGCCATGCGGTCATCGATAAGGTCAGTGCAAAAGAATGTTGACTCTGTCATGCATACATTCCAATGTTCCACTTTTAGCTTCCATATAGCATGCAATATACATTTGCGTGTGTGTTTGTGCTCATGCAGGAGATGCAGACCCCTCTGTTGACCCAGACTCCAGACTGTTCTGTCTCCACACAGGAATAAGGCCTTTCGACACACAAATGCACGCAGACATGCTCGCACACGCGCAAACACACACGCATCCACTGCCTCGACTCAGATCATGTGTCATTAACATTAATACTCTATTGTTTGACGTGAAAGAGTTTGGCTGCAAAGTTTATTTGTCATGTGACCCTAGTCAGCACCCCCCTCTCCATCCTCGAGTGCCCCCCTCCACCTCCCACTGGCGCCTGTACGGTTAGTCAGGGGCTGCCATAGGCCATCATGTGATCGGAGTGCTATTTGCTAAACGCACACACTTGTTCACTTACAAATCGGGTACAAAACACACACACACACATATCAGTCTCTCTTGTTCATTTCATGTACATATTCACTGGCATGCTGCCTGCTTCTTTCATCAGAGTTGAATCAGAGAGCTAAAACTATAACAATAAATGGCATTATACATCAGAGACTGCTCTCTCTCTTTTGCTCTCTCTCTTGCTCTTTCTTTCTGTCAGTTACAGAGTGGTTATCTGAGATACCGTAGCCTTTCTATCAGCTCGAACCAGTCTGGTCATTCTCTGTTAACCTCTCATCAACAAGGCTTTTCTGTATGCAGAACTGCCTCTCACTGGATGATTTTTTGTTTTTGGCAACATTCTGAGTAAACCCTAGAGACTGTTGTGCGTGACAATCCCAGGAGATCAGCAGTTACAGAAATACTCAAACCAGCCCGTCTGGCACCAACAATCATGCCACGGTTGAAATCACTGAGCTAAAGGCCAATGGCCTTTGGCCCACCGATTACACTTGGGCCAAACAAGGCCAACTGGAGAGTTTGGCGGGGTCAATGTGAAAGGCAGAGTTTTGCCGAACTTGCCAGGTTGTGCATCCAGCGCACAACCTTAAAGGTTTGGGAAAAATTACAAAATTGTGTGTACAGTACAAATCTGTTAAAATGCACAATAGACAAAATGGTTCTCAAAGAAAGAACTTTCCATGGTTTGAGATCACGGACGATGTGCTGGGACATCGTGCTGCTGTTGGTGGAGAGACCACTCGGGACACCATAGCAGTTACAGTCAACACTAACTTATCTTGCTAGCTAGCTAATGTTTACATATGATATAAACTCAATATTCTAGATAACTAGATAACATGATACCTCAGCTTGAGCTTCCCTCTTGTGAAATGGGCGGCGTGTGTGACGTTGGCACCAGGGTAGCGTGTTAAAGGCTGGTTTTATTGCAATGCTGCAGGGCTATTGGCCCGATGGTGGGAATGCAGATCGATTTTGGTCTCGCGGCCCGAGGTCTGATGCTATTGGCCCCGACTGGCCAGTTGATAGTCCTGGCTCGCACTGGCACCATAGTGGAAAAGCAGCTAATAAGTGTATACTGTATATATGTTCCACTGACTAAATCAGAGCCAAACAGGCAGAAATTATTGAAGCATTATCCCTCTGTTTTACTACAAATTTGGCAGACACATTCAGAAAGGTGATTCTCATCCAATATAGAAACAGTATTTCTTTTTGGGGTTAATTTGGTGTGGTTAAAATGGTGTGGTGGTGGCGTAGTGGACTAAAGCACTGAACTGGTAAGCAGAAGGTTGTTGGGTCAATCCCCTCAGCCACCACCACTGTGTCCTTGAGCAAGGCACTTAGCTCCAGGGGGATTGTTCCTGTAATACGGGCACTGTAAGTTGCTTTGGATAAAAGTATCTGCCAAATGCATAAATGTAAATGTCATTTGACCCCAAGAGAGAAAAGAAAATGTAGGCTACAGTGTGTGCACCAATAAGAAAATTTTAGCATGTGAAAAATTCATTGCATTTATTCATGTTTTATATAACCAGGGTTATATAAAACACTTATAAAGTGTTACAAAGTTGAAATGTTTCAGTTCTCATAAGATTTGGAAAAGTCATGAACTTTCAACCTCATACTTCAGTGTTAAAAATGTTAATTAAAAAGTGCCTTTGGGTCTCCTAGACCCCAAACTGTACCTGAGGCTTGAATCGTAATACAAGAAACATTCTTATTATTGTAAATAAGTGTTCTTTTTAAAATGGAGAGATTATTGTGCTTCATGGAATATGAGGACGAAAAGGCAGAAAGAGAAGACTGTCTCCATGCTTTTCTCTCCCTCATTCTGTCTCACCCTTGCTGGCGGTCTGCCAGCCAATGTAACCCAAGACGACATCAGTTTTGCCCTTCCTAGTGAATTTAGAAAGCCATTAGCAACATCAAATCATTACTCTAGGAGAGTGAGTGAAGCAGAGAGAGAGGATGGGGGATTGAGAGAGGAGAAGAAGATCAAGTTTCTTTGTGTTTTCATGTGGCCACTCCATTACGGTAATGTTCTGGGGCCCATTTAACTAATGCAAAAAGGCACACTGATACCCATAATAAACAGTATTACACAGTGAGTTAGAGCCTCAGATGACACAAACAAAAACAATCACCATACACCCACAATTACACACAAACACACACACACACACACACACACACTTGTTGGTGCGGCTTTCCTTATGAGGACTCTCCATAGACATAATGATTTTTATACTGTACGAACTATAGATTCTATCCCCTAACCCTAACCCTAAACCTAACTCTCACAAAAAACTTTCTGCAATATTACATTTTCAAAAAAACATAGTTTAGTATGTTTTTAAGTGATTTGAATTATGGGGACACTAGAAATGTCATCATAAACCACATTTATAGCATAATACCCTTGTAATTACCAGTTTGTAACCTAAAACAAATTCCCCGTAAACCACCCAACTCCGCCCACACACACACAGATTTTATGTTCTCCATTTGAATCTACAGTACATCAGCGATTTAACATAGAGTATAAAACTTTCTCTGAGTTCATTTATAGATGGTATGTTTACTGAAGTGAAAACAAACTCACAGCTTCATGCACTCAGTTCAGGACTTCTTCTAATCATGGTGTATATGAAATTATATTTAGAGAGCTGCTTTGCTCTTCTTTTTGGCAATCAAGATGTAATCTAATCACTTATTTCACATATGCAATGTAGATTTCCAAAAGACATCTAGCCAATTCAAACGTCAACAAAAAGAACAGCCTTGTGTTCAAAAAGGCCTCCTATGTTAGATCGAACACACACACACACACACACACACACACACACACACACACACACACACACACTAAATGTGTGTATTTGAGTATTTAACACTAAAATACTCACACAAACACTAAAACTGTTGTGAAAGTAAGGGTTAGGATCAGGGTAAGGGCACAGGCCTGCAAATGAGACAACCCATAGGAAAGAAAAATCACAAATGAGCTGTATTTGTTATATTTTTTTATTTATGCTGATTTTAATAATAATAATAATAATAATACTGTAATAAACTGTCAGATTCTGACAGGAATAGTCAGTATAATTTCACAATGCAAAAATCTATATGTTCTTATAAAGGCTTAATTTTCTTTTCTTTTTTTAATTAGAAAAAAATATATATTTAAAGGTGCAATATGTAAGAATTTTCATGTAATATTAGCCCTTTTTTTGCCAATGTGTGAACGGCTTGTAACGCAACTTAAAAGACTTCCTAGGTTGCCTATTAAAGCCTATAGACTGATTTTCATGCAAAGGGAGCGGGTCGCTTTTGCCGGGAAAATCCAAAGGATGTGACGTTTATGCGCGCTCCCGAGAGCCTTGCCTCAGACAGTAATAGCATCTCTTCCGCTATTCAACAGCGACAACAAACTGCAACACCAGGTAACGTTATCTTAGAGATGGAATCCAGCAAACGTCCGGCTCCCAGCACAACACCGACTCTTACACGTACTCCGTGTAAGCCAAAACAAAAAACAAACAAACAAACAAACAAACAAAAAACAAAACATTTATCTACTGAATCCTGTCTGGCTAAGCAGGAACGTGATCGTGGTCGAGCGAAAACTAGAGTGAACATCGGCAGGGCATTTGATTCCTGGAGGGACCTTCGTTTGGTTTTGGGGATCAAAACCGACCCTGAATTGGCATTCTTCTTATTGGACAGGTAAGCTTACATAACTCCAAAGCATGTGAAGTATAGTGCCATAAGGATTGATCTGTGTAATTTTAGCTAAACTACAATAACACATTAAATGAATTCTAGACAGTGTTCAAGATAATGCAAAAAGACCCATTCATTAGTATAATGTAACTTGGTTATACAGAAAATATATACATTCTATTATAACAAAACAATAGCGCATCGATATATCAAAATGACAGTTGTGATCGATACTGAATTGGGTCAACATATTTATAATGTACAGTCTATTTTATAAACAGCTACTGTCATCATCCACCAAATTTAGCTAACAGCTATTGATAAAGCTGGCTAGCTAGCTAACGCCAACATAGGCTATTGTACAAATGCAGTCAGTGTATCATGCAAAGAAAAGTGATTATTTCAATTTGCCATCTTGCATAGGCAGACCTATATCCACACTTTGTATTAGCCCTGTTCCAGCACTGGAGATTCAAATATAATATACAGTCTCAAAGTTTGTAGTAAAACAATAATAACTGTGTAATTTTAATTATGCTCTCATTTGTCAGAAATATATATATATATATATATATATATAAAATAATATTAATTAATAATTATTTGGCACTATACTTTACCTGTATTTCAACAATTGTCTCATTTGTGTCTCTTTATTTCTCCCAGGGAATTTTACAACTGAAACAAAAATTCAGTGTCCTGATTTCTGAAAGAACAACTTCTGAGCAAAAAATTTCTCTTCTGGGAAGTAATTCAGCATCTTTAGAAGTCTGCTAAAATAATGTGACCAAATTGGTCTTCCCTTATTTAATAAAGGCCACTATTAAAAAAAAAAAAAAAAAAAAAAAACATGAGCCAGCCAAAATCACTATACACAAGCTTACACATGCGTTAAGTAAGACATTTTAATTACATTTGTTAACCTACACATAAACTGAACGGTTTGTCTTGTTCTCTCTCTGTTTCTGTATCTCATGAAGCTTTGTCACCCCAGCGTTAATCCAGTTCAAATGTAAACAGGCTTAGGTCTTCATTCCAAACCTGAACCATATCAAATGTATCAAAGCTAGAGCTCACTGGCATCCTTGGCTACAGCGGGGTCACGGTGCGGCCACACAGGGCCACACACCCGAGTCAATTAACCTTAGAGCCAGTCAGTCTGTCTGTCCAACACTCAAAGTGAGTGTGTGTGTGTGTGTGTGTGTGTGTGTGTGTGTGTAAACTGGGATTTTAGGGCTTAGGGGCTGTAATTGTGTGTGAACAAATCTGTGTTCCAGTGTGTATGTAAGTTAGCACTAGGTTAATAGATCAGAACATGGTAAAGTGAATATATGGAGTCACAGTATCTATGTTTGTGTGTATCGTTTGTCATGAGGCAGCTCTGTTTATGATTTATCCATTAGATGCATGAACAGCTCTCTCTCTTCATCAAATCACCACCATCACGCTACTGTGTATTTGTGTGTGTGTGTAACATCTGCAAAGTAATTATTAACGTCCTGGTTACTTGCGTAACCTCCATTCCCTGTTGGAGGGAACGAGACATTGTGTTGATGTAGTGACACTAGGGGTCACACTTGGGAGCCCGAGATACCTCTGGTCTTTGATAAAAGGCCAATGAAAATTGGCGAGTGGTATTTGCATGCCACTCCCTTGGACATATGGGTATAAAAGGAGCTGGTATGCAACCACTCATTCAGGTTTTATGCTGAGGAGCCAAGACAAGGTCCAGCCATTTCAGCGGGTAGTTCAACGTTGTGGCTGGAGGGACACAACGTCTCATTCCCTCCAACAGGGAACGGAGGTTACGCAAGTAACCAGGACTTTCCCTATCTGTCACTCACTCAATGTTGTGTCAATGTAGTGACACTAGGGGTCCCTATACAAAACGCCGCAACTGGCTGAACTGTGTTATGTGAACTGGCGGAGTGTGACGGGCAGACAACTGTGTGCCTCGTAGCCAGCGCACCAGGCCGACACATAATCTCCCCCAACATAGTTATGAGTGTTGAACGGCCCTTTGGGGACAAGTTGACTATCCAAAAGATAGAGACAGGCTAGCCCAGTCATGACCTCTTTTCCCCTTCTTTTTTTCCACTCCCTAAAAAACAAGGGGGATTATCCGACTGGGCCACCAGGTCTAGTCGGGGGGTGTCCCTCCCAAGGGGAGGACACCGCGGAACCACACCTCACCCAGAGAGATGTGAAGAAGTCTCATTGTAGATCCTACCCAATGGGGGAGGAGTTACTACAAACATGGAAACTGTAGCAGAGGGGGCTCTGCCCAAGGAAGGTGCTGTTTGCCAACAGGGAAACGGATTAGCGGAAGATATACATCGCATGGGGCTACCTTACAGGGAACCGCCACATGCGGAGCACCTACCCCAGAACAGGGCTCTTAGTTATCACGTGTACTGGGCCGGCAGCGAGTCTCTCCGAAAACTCGACTGCCACAGGGGAACATAGTTTGTGAACACTACTGGGAATTAATGGCACACGTCTTCATCTCAGAGGAGGTGAAAGGCGCTATGTGCAAGCAATACACCCGGCCGGCTATCCCGGGCTTATCCGCTTATATTGTGTGCCACTACCTGGGATGAAACTGGTTCCACCCGGAGGTTGTAGAACCTTGCAAATGTGTTGGGTGTTGCCCAGCCCGCTGCTCTGCAAATGTCTGTTAGAGTGGTACCCCTGGCAAGGGCCCAGGAGGCCGCTACACCCCTGGTAGAATGGGCTCGTAGCCCTACCGGGGGCGGCACGTCTGTGATGCTGCACTCGAGAGCACATCAGCTTCGCGGGCTCCGAACAAGAGGTCGAACTCGCCATGAGACGAGCCAGCGGACTCATCCGGAAGCCCGATTGGGGCAGACGAGCATGCTGGGGAATGGGAGGTCCGCGGGGGGATACCCGGCAGAGGCAGTCCCATTGGGGTCCCCAAATCGCCCCCAGTGCTAGCCGCGCTGGTCTCAAACCCGTAGGTAGAAGGACCGAGGCGGGGAGCCGCTAGGGTGGCTTGCTTTCTTACGAAAGCAAGCCGCGACCGCAACGTTGCCATGGTCATGTTCTCACAGTGAGAACATGAGCCATCCATTAATGCTGCGTCCGTGTGGGTCGCGCCCAGACACGAAAGGCAGCGATCATGACCGTCTGAAGTTGAGAGGTAACGACCGCAACCAGAAATAACACACAATCGGAAAGGCATCTTTAAAAAGACGCGTCTTTAAAAAGACATTCCGTGTGTGTCGCTCTTTTAGAGAAATATACTCTCTTTTTTCTGCCGAAGCGCCCAGGGGCGTTCTCTGCAGTGCACCAGTGCAGAGGAGGGAGAAGCCGCTGAAATGCACCGTCAGATCCAGCAGAGGTGAATGAACAATCAGCTCAGTAGACATCGACCGTTCAGCTCTGAAGAGAAAATCTGAATGAGTGGTTGCATACCAGCTCCTTTTATACCCGTATGTCCAGGGTAGTGGCATGCAAATACCACTCGCCAATTTTCATTGGCCTTTTATCAAAGACCAGAGGTGTCTCGGGCTCCCAAGAGTGACCTCTAGTGTCACTACATCGACACAACGTCGAGTGAGTGACAGATAGGGAACTATTATTTTTGGGTTGGGATGGTTCATTTTAAAATGTATTCCACTACAGATTACATGCTGTAAAATGTCATTTGTAACGTATTCCATTAGATAACTCAAGGTCAGTAATATAATCTAAATACTTTGGATTACTTTTTCAGCACAAAGTTTTTAACTTGCTTTGACTATAAACAAGATAATAAGAAAAACCGCCATTACAGTAAGACAAAATACACTTTAAAAATACATTCTCTACTTCAGGGGTCGGCAACCTATGGCATGCGTGCCAGCATTGGCACGCGAAGGGGTAATCACTGGCACACCAGCAACTGCGAGTGAGAAGAAGACCGGCATTCCAATCTACATCTTGATGTAATCCGTCCTCATGATCACACAACGTGTTTTCATGAGCTGAATGGGAGGCTAAACAAAAAGTTAAAATATGTGACGAGACTGCAGTATACCCAACAGACTCGTGCAAAATGCGCAAGCCATTTGTGCATCACCAGCCGGCAGCGCTTCACCTTTGGTTAATCACGCGAGTAAACGCGCCCACTTTGCTTCGGTCAGGCTGTGTGAATGACAGCCTACATTCCGTGTTTTATTTGTTTCCTTTTGCTTTCAGAACAACACGTGATGTAATAAGGACAACACCACTTTTAATCCTGGAGATTTCCAACCCAGCATACAGGTACACCATCCTTAAACCATGGTCACATTCAAAATATACATTAAAAGATTAAAAGAGAAAACATAAACCCACATCGTGGGATTCAAAAATCGGAGTCTATTCAAAATATAAATTAAACCTGGAAATAAATGTTTGGATTTTGCAGGTGCGATTCCCCTGAAAAGGGCTAAATAGTTGATCAGCTTGTGAAGCACGAATGGCTTGCACCTGCAGCACAAGTCTTGTCACACTTTAATAGTGTTTAGCCTCCCATTCAGCTGATGAAAACACGCTGTGTGATCATGAGGAAGGATTACATCAAGATGTAGATTGGAATGCAGGTGTGAAAAACTTAATATGAATAAAATAGCCTGCTCCTCTCTCGCTGTTGCTTACATGGTGGGGCAGTGGTGGCTCAGCGGTTAAGGCTCTGGGTTACTGATCAGAAGGTCAAGGGTTCAAGCCCCAGCACTGCCAAGATGCCACTGTTGGGCCCTTGAGCAAGGCCCTTGACCCTATCTGCTCCAGGGGTGCCATATCATGGCTGACCCTGCACTCTGACCCCAGCTTAGCTGGGATATGTGAAAAAAAAGAAGTTCACTGTATATGTGCAAATGTGTGATAAATAAATAAGATTATAATTATTAAAATTATAATTAATTAAATTACATGATTACAATGACATAATAAAAGAAATATTTAAGATTCCACACAATTTCATGACCAGTAATCAAATAAGCAAATTTGTGACATTAACTGTGTTAACTCATTTTGTACAGAAGGACAGGTTTTCTTTCATTAAAGCTCTTTCACAAGATGCTCTGTGAAAATTCACATGGGGGGTGTTCGGCACAGCCATTGACCAGGAAAATAAAAAATGGAACTCCATGTCAAAAAGGTTGCTGACCCCTGCTGTACCTTATGCAGTGCTGCTTCCATAACAAGATCAATTTAATATATATATATATATATAGGGTCTGGCATTTTCAAGGCTTTGGATATCTTTTTATATCCTTTTCCATCTTTATAAAGTTCCATTACCTTGTTACGCAGGTTTTTTGACAGTTCTTTTCTGCTCTCCATGGCTCAGTATCTAGCCTGCTCAGTGCATCCACGTGAGAGCTAACAAACTCATTGGCTATTTATACACAGACACTAATTGCAATTTAAAAAGCCACAGGTGTGGGAAATTAACTTTTAATTGCCATTTAAACCTGTGTGTGTCACCTTGTGTGTCTGTAACAAGGCCAAACATTCAAGGGTATGTAAACTTTTGATCAGGGCCATTTGGGTAATTTCTGTTATCGTTATGATTTAAAAAGGAGCCAAACAACTATGTGATAATAAATGGCTTCATATGATCACTATCCTTAAATAAAAGACAGTGTTTTTGCCAAAATTTCACAATTTCTGCCAGGGTTTGCAAACTTTTGAGCACAACTGTATATTCCTGGTCTTCCGATGCTGTGTGAACACTTTGTGTGAGGAAAAGATCTAAACACCTAAACAGTCAAATCCCAACCGCACTCATTTTGCAGAAAAATTGCAGTGATGCTAGAAGCGTTCATCAAGAAGCATTGCTACAGCTTTTACGTCAGTGTTATCAAATGCCATTGGCTGTCACGTGTCTTGCGACATTCTAATGTTTGGATACATATTTTTAAAATGAGATGTGACTGCCTTATATATTATCTTATATATTACTATAAATATAATATCTATATAATTGTGTAATGTAACGAAAATTATTGTGACTAAATTTACCTGTCTGTTACAATTGTTGATAATTGATTAGGTTTAAGAATGAGGCTGGGTTATCGATATAATAGTACAATGTTACTAAAATAATGTATTTCTAAAACATATTGTGTTCAAATGTGCAATAATATCCGAAGATTGCCGAGCCTGTGACAGAATCGTTAGATTTGTTGATATGCGCATTGTCCAGGAAAAATGCTGCAATGGTAATGCCTCGTTTATAAGAATGCCCTGAGATGAGAAATCAGCAGTAGTTGATAAAGAATAGGTTGTTGGGGTGATGCAGATTTCATGCTAAGGTGAAGTGAATTTTTTGTGAATTTTAAAACAATGAAAATAAATGGAATCACTGAATTTCATGATGGTTTATTAATAATTATATACATTTCAGGTGGTCAGTCTGAGTAAAAAATACCCGATGTGTCATCATTTTGTCTGTCGGTGTGAAATAAGCTTCAGTTCAGCTCAAAATTTGTGTCACAATTTGTGTCCAAACTGAATTCTGTGTTATTTATCAATAATAGGTCCAATCAAAGTTCAGTGTGCAAATATAGGCAATATTGCTATTTCATTGTGGGAATGGGGGGTTCCTGTTTTTCCCATTCCCAGATGTTCCCAGAAGGACTCATCCCTCTCCTCCCAGTACCCTGCATCAAACACTATTACAATCACCTTAATGTTCCCAAGAGAGCATTTCCCATGCCCAAATCATTCACATGTCTTTCCTGAATCATTGCTAGTTTGGTTCAATGTGGTTATGCTTGAGCATTCTGAGTTGGTCAGTTGAAGAGGTTTCCCAGAAATCCCAGGAGCCTACCTGTCATGCTCTATGGGGATTCAATCCAAGACACAGCGTCATGTGTTTTTGGGGCACTGTCCTCCCAAACAGTGTGCACAAATACTACGAACCCCCAACAAACACTCTCCGTCACCCTCTGAGCCATCCAAGCCCATCATTCTTATTGTAATACAAAAGTGTCAATAATGACCTGTTATGGGAACAATCCTTATCTGATGCTAAACAATCCCCCCAGGACAATCGCCCCCCAGCCAAGCCAAGCTCAGTGTCTACATATTCACAGGACATTCCCACACAAACATACATTTGATTGGTGCTTGAATAAATTTGTCTCAAATACATGTCCTGGTCATATTTCACCACAAGATCAAAAGAAAGAATAAGAAATTATATTTTTCCATAAAGAACATGAAGGCTATTTTAAGGACCATTCATGTTTTTTGCATTACAGCATTGTATTAATGACAGTTAAGCGCATCCCCCCAATTATTTTCATGAGGTTCACCTAAATATGGCCCAAAGCGTGTGTATGTATGTGCACTGCTGACTCACTGTAACTGTGATTACATCAGTCAGCTCTAATTGTCCTGTGTCCCGTCCATCACAGCAGATTTAATTGTGCTGGTTAATTAATAATTGCATTTATCGAGAGGACATCAGATACTGGGATGGTGGGATGGCCTGTCAATGTAATTGGAAGGTCTAACGAAACGCCAGAGAAAGGAGAGGAAGCTTTTAGCCAGGAAGGTTATCAGTGTCCCTGCTCCAACCTGTCATTTACCACAGCATGCTTTCTCTTCACTGTTCGCTCTCTTTGTCTCTCTCCATCCCTCCCAACGAGTACATCTCAACCCACTTTGCATCCATAACTTTGACTCTCCTGTCTCTCTTATTACATCTCTATTCAAGCCCCTTTTCTTTAGGAATGCTCTCTGGAGCTTTTACAGTTACGTAATGTCAGTATTTAAACCAGGCAATCTGTGACAGGCCCTCAGAGTGTGAGATGTCCCCCCTCGCAAGGCTCTTTCTCCATTTACCGACGACTTTACCTCAGATCAGTCATGCTGTTTTGGCTGAGATTGTTGAAATTGATCTATTGATGCCTATTGGCCGAACTAGAAATACTAATGCAATTACCTGCAGCCCAACTCATTCCCGCCCCAAGTCCATCTTCATCAGCACAATGCCTGAAGGGACGTGTGACTGCTGTACAAACACACTTGAACACTCTCCGCCTCTTCTCTTTCTTTCTGCACACTTAATTCTTTAATCTCTACATCTCTTCCCCTTTCTCTTTCAACCTCCTGCCCTCTGTCCTTCTTGTTCTAACTCTGCAAACAGACACAAAACACACCTGGATGCAGAATGGGAGGTGTGTCCCTATAATATGAGGAGGAAGAATATTTAATTTGGAACTCTGAAAGACTGGTACTGCTGTTGAGGATCAAGTTGGGTGAAAAGTTATAAATGTATTTTTTTAAAAGCTAATGGGGTCATGAGGAATCACATTTTCCTTGATCTTTTGAGATAAAAGAGTTCATTGTACTATGAAAACAAAGCCAAAAAAAAAAAAAAAAACATTTCATTTATTGAAATTTAGCTAGAAAAATAGCCCATTCTGAACATCCGCAACATTCTAATGTCAGATTCAGAGAGAGCTAATATTCCACTAAGTTAATATTTACGCACTACTATGTAGTTAAGTGTTGAACCATTAAACTTAAAGGTGAGTGTGGCGAGTATCCTGTGCGCTTCATTGTCGCCCTGGAATTGGAGCCCATTATCCAATAAATCCTGAAACGCAGATGCTGATCGGCCTCACCTGCGATCAGTCAGCTGGAGAAGATTTAAATGCCGGAGGAAGAGGAAGAATGTCACTAATCCTCTTCTTTGTCTCTTTTAAATTCCAGGCTCCAGCGACGAGTGAGCACGGTCGCAGCGAGGACTCCGGGTAAAGCTTCACTATGCACGAGACTCATGGACACAGACATCTCGGCATGCTCACCCCACCCCTGCACCGAAGACACCTCACACTATTAAGTCTTAAACTTCTCACTATTGACACAATCACAATAAAACACCCCCTTGTGGGACTGTGCACTTGAGAATTATCTGTCTGTGCCTCATTCGTCCTGCCACAGTGGTGGAGAATGCTGGCTATAACGAAGAGTATGAGGTCAGATGACGAAACTCATCCCAATTCTCCATCTGGTTTTTACACAGGTCCAGCTCTCTTTCTGAAGACAATGGAAGATCTGGTGCATCAGCTCGCGAACATCTCCCTCTACCAGCAACAGTTCACGGAACAACTAACAGCACGACAAGAGCGGGCGGAACAAGAACTCATACAGCTGTGATTGGAAGCCGCTGCTCACATACCGATCCCCGAACCCCGTGCCCGAGCTAGTCAGCTGATCATCAAGTTAACGGAGCATGATGACATGGAGGCATATCTGCACACGTTCAAGTTGATAGCTGAAAGGGAGGGGTGGGATGAGAGCGAGTGGGCAAGAATGCTTGCGCCCTTCCTGACGGGGCAAGCGCAGCACGCCTATTTCACACTCAGCCCAGCCTCCATTGACAATTATAGGGAGCTGAAAAACGAGATCTTGGTACGGGTGGGGCTTTCACCGATATGTGCGGCGCGGCGCTTCCATGAATGGGTGTATGATGCTCAGGTTCCCGCCCATGTACAGGCTTCGCAGTTGTCCCAGTTGTCTGGCTGTTAACTGGGCAACCGATATCAGTGCAGGTAGCGGAACGAGTGGTGGTGGACAAGTTCCTCTGGGCCCTCCCCCGCATGCAATGGCGAGCTGTAGGAATGCGGAACCCCGAGACCCACGCCGCCCTGGTGGAGGCTGTGGAACTGGTGGAGGCGACGCAAGCCTGTGATGGCGGAGAGAGAGCTGGCACCTATTCCCGGAAGACACACAAGGAAAGGCGACCACTGGAGGGCACCTTGCGGCCAGTAAGCAGACCAGCGACACCATCCTTTAAGGATGAACCCATGCCCATGGACCCAAACCCCCCCCAGATAGTTCCCCCCCAACCACACAGCAAAGCCTCAATCCCAATCACCTGTGTGCACAGCGACACGTGCTACATCCACCATCAAGGCCGAACCAGGAAGCTGGCCAGTGGAGGTCGGGATTGTCAAGGATCTGCCGGTGCCCCTGCTCCAAGAATGAGACTGGCTGGGGTTTGAACAGCTGTTGGCCCATGCTGTCCAACCTGCCAGCCGCCAGGGGCAATGCCACAGGGGTCCCAACCGGAGGCCACCGAGACATCCGGTGCTGCTAGCCACTGACAGTGAGCGAGATGGTGAGTTGAGAGTGATTGCCCCTAATGTGTATTCTGACTTGTTCCAACAGATAATGGAAGGGGGCGCATTCGGCAAGGAACAACGAAAGGATGACTGTCTAAAGAACTGCTGGTCCCAGGTCAGAATAGTCAACGGTGAAGAACGTCATCCAGCCCCCATCCCTCTCCTCACTTTATCGTGGAAAATGGTCTACTTTACTGTGTCACCTCTTGGTGTTGCCACGTACGAAGATGGAGATCGTGCTACCCAACGAATTAGGGACTGGTTCCATTGGCCCGGGTTGGACGCGGAAGTAAGACGCTTCTGCCAGAGCTGTCTGGTCTGTCAAAGAACGACCCCACGGTGACCTCCCCCCAGCCCCCTCATACCCATGCCCGTCATCGAGGTGCCCTTCGAGCGCATTGGGATGGACCTAGTGGGACCACTGCTGAAGTCTGCCTGGGGACATGAGCACATCCTAGTCATAGTGGATTATGCGACTCGGTACCCAGAAGCAGTGCCACTGAGGTAAGCCACCTCTATGAACATCGCTCGAGAGCTATTCCTACTGTTCAGCCGAGTTGGCATCCCGAAAGAGATCCTCACCAACCAGGGCACCCCGTTTACATTCCGGCTCATGGCAAATGTATGCAAGCTGTTGCGAGTGAAACAACTCCGCACCTTGGTTTATCACCCCCAGATGGACTGATTAGTGGAGCGCTTCAACCAGACCCTAAAACAAATGCTGAAGCGAGTGGTAACCGAGGATGGGTGCGATTGGGACCTCATGATGCCATACGTGCTGTTCGACATCAGGGAGGTGCCCCAAACATCCACTGGGTTCATGCCCTTCAAGCTACTGTTTGGACGCCAACCCCGGGGCCTACTAGACGTTGCCCGGGAGGCCTGGGAGCGGCAGCCCTCACCACACCGAATAGTGGTTGAGCATGTGCATGAGATGAGAGAAAGGATCGACAAAGTGATGCCCTGGTGTGCGAACATCTGGCAGAGGCCCAACAGGCCCAGCAGCGCACGTACGACCACCCTGCCCAAGCCCGTGAATTTCACCCCGGAGACTGGGTCCTGCTGCTGGTCCCCTGTGTCACGTCCAAGTTCCTGGCCACCTGGCAGGGACCCTACACCTTGGTGGAACGGGCGGGGCCGGTAACGTATAGAATTCGACAGCCGGTACGAAGACGAGCAAAGCAGATCTACCATATTAACCTCCTCAAATGCTGGACCAATCCCGAGAGACGGGTTGCAGGGTCTGCCCAGTCAGAGTCCCCGGTAGTAGATCTGGGGAACCAACTCTCCATGAATTAGAAGAAGGAATTGGAAGCCCTGGTCGGACAGTTCAGTGATGTGTTTTCAAGTTGCCCCGGGCGGACCAACATGATCCATAACAAAATTTGCACACCCCCTGGCACCATTGTACGGCAGCGTCCCTACCGGGTCCCAGAGGCTTGCCGACAGGCTATAGAGGAGGAAGTTCCATGGATGTTACAACTTGGGGTCATCGAAGAGTCCAGAAGCCCGTGGTCCAGCCTGATCATGATGGTCCCGATGGGCGATGACGCCCTCTGCTTCTGTAATGACTTCCGGAAATTGAATGAAATCTCCACCTTTGATGGATACCCCATGCCCCGAGTGGACGAGCTCATCGAGTGGCTGGGCCGAGCACGATATATATCCACTCTGGATCTTACTAAAGGGTTCTGGCAAGTTCCTCTAGCCCCATCGTCCAGGGAAAAGATGCATTCAGCACACCTAGTGGCCACTGGTAGTACTGGGTGCTACCCTTCGTACTACATGGGGCACCTGCCACCTTCCAGCGGATGATGGATATCCTTCTGAGACCCCACCAGGCATACATAGCAGCTTACCTGAACGATGTAGTGATTCACTCAGAGCAGTGGGAGGACCACCTAGACCATCTGCGGAGGGTGTTGACTGAAATGAGGAAAGCTGGACTCACCACCAACCCAAAGAAGTGCCACCTAGGAGTATCAGAGACACGCTACCTGGGCTATCAGATCGGAAGAGGTCTGATCATGCCCCAGGAACAGAAGGTGGAGGCAGTATGCTCCTTCGGCTGACCTACCACTAAAACCCAGGTATGTGCATTCCTTGGGTTGGCAGGGCATTATCGATGCTTCATACCTAACTTCTCCACTATAGCCTGTCTCCTAACAGACCTGACCAAGAAGGGGCAGCCTCAGAAGGCGCAATGGAGCCACCCTGCAGAGGAAGCCTTCCAGATGCTGAAGAACACCCTGGCCTCGGCTCCGGTCCTACATGCCCCAGACTTCAGCTACCCCTTCCTCCTACAAATGCCTCGGATACGGGTTTAGGAGCCATCTTGTCCCAGATCCAACAGGGAGAGGAACACCCTGTAGTGTACATCAGCCGGAAGCTGACCCTAGCTGAAACCCGGTACGCGGCAGTGGAGAAGGAAGCGTTGGCCATAAAGTGGGCCATTCTGGAGCTACGATACTACCTACTGGGCTGGAGCTTCGCTCTAGTAACCAACCATGCCCCCTTGCAATGTATGGTGCGAGCAAAGGACTCTAATGCCAGGGTGACCCGCTGGTTCCTCGCGCTCCAGGATTTCCATTTCAAGGTGCAACATCGAGCTTGGGCAGCCAACGGCAATGCGGACGGCCTGTCCAGGATGTTCAGTGGGTGGTGAACCACTCCCCCCAATCCCATCTGTCTGCTTCCAGGTCCAGGATGTTGCTTGGGAGGGGAAATGTGGCGAATATCCCGTGCGCTTCAGCTTCGCCCTGGAATTGGAGCCCATTATCCAATAAATCCTGGAACACAGACGCTGATCAGCCTCACATGTGATCAATCAGCTGGAGAGGATTTAAACACCGGAGGAAGAGGAAGACGGTGAGCGACGACTCCAGAGAATGTCACTAATCCTCTTTTCTGTCTCTTTTAAATTCCAGGCTCCAGTGACGAGTGAGCGCCGATCGCAGCGCGGACTCTGGGAAAAGCTTCACTACGCGTGAGACTCACGGACACAGACATCGCAGCACGCTCACCCCGCCCCTGCACCAAAGACACCTCACACTATTAAGTCTTAAACTTCTCACTATTGCCTCAATCACAATAAAACACTCCCTTGTGGGACCGTGCACTTGAGAATTGTCTGTCTGTGCCTCATTTGTCCTGCCACATGAGTAATGGTTGCAATAAAAATGCAAACTGGTCGAATGCCATCAATTAGCAAATGTTTTGTGTGACATACATATATGATGATGTTGACATTTAGGGTGCTTTCACACTAGCACTTTTGGTGTGCACCAGGGTTCGAATGACGTCAGTGTTTGGTTCGTTTGGATTATTTGAACGCTGTTTTACGAACTTGGGCATGCACCCGACACCGCACCCGAGTTCGCTTGAAAAGGTGGTCTGGGGTACGGTTCATGTCAACTCTAGTACAGTTCACTGCTTATATGAATGCAATCCTACCAAATCGTGGAAGTGAACCGCTTGTGATGACAAATAATTCACAACTTTGCAGCTCCCGATAGCAAATAATATGGTAAAATGTATTTCTCATACCAGCTTGTCTCCACATCAGTTCCCTTCAGAGAGCAACTCACATTCTTATCACCTTTTGCAATGCACACGCGGGTTCACAGTAGACAAACTCGTTAACATTCTTCAGATTATTGCACATTCATTGCATCCATGGCAGACAAATACAAGTGTCGTTCTGTGCATGTAAGTTTTTGGTGGTAAATCCAAAGAGATGAATACTTTAAAGAGCACCTATTATGCTTTTTCAAATATTACCTTTCATGTAGTGTGTTATATAGCTGTTTGTGAATGTAAAAAAGCCTGCAAAGTTTCAAAAATCAAAGTGCACGATAAATGGAGTTATTGACACCCAAAAGAAAGAACCGATTCTGACACACCTGAAATGAGTCGTTAGTAATTCCAGACTTACTTCCTGTACTAACCTACGTAATTTGGTAACAAAAAACCCGTCTCTGGTCTGTTTACTTGTACAGCCAGTGCATGCTGTTAGCCTGTTAGCTGTTAGACTCTGCTAACCGGCTGACTCACGTTATTGTCAAACTACATATAAACTTACCACTGAGAAACTTCCTATTCTTGTGCTTGTGATGGTGGTTCGGGTTGATCTTCCGATGTATCACTATCGGACTCGGGCTCAAATTGGTAAGGTAAAACAGACATTTTTTCAGACAGAGCTGAAACTCGGATATGGTAGTGGGCGTTTCCTTTCCGACACACGCTGTAAGCGGTAGACCAATCACAACAAACTGGGGCATGTGACCAATCAGAGCAGAGTAGGCTCTTTGAAAGGAGGAGTTTAGAATGAATCCTATAGAACGGATCATTGAAGGAGTCATTTTTGACACGGGGAAAAAATGGTAATGCTGCAATTTAAATTATGAGCAAATTAAAGTGTTTTTTGACCTCGGATGCATGTAAATCTATTGTATGACACCTTTAAAACAAAATTAGGCACTTTTAAAAACATAATAGGTGCACTTTAATAACACTCCTAGTTACAGTGATAACCGCTTGTACTCACGTTGATGACGCAATCAGACAGTGGTTCAGACCTAAATAATATGATGAGAACAGAGACCAGTGGGGGCAGGGTGAGAGGGGAGGAAATGAACTCGGGTTTAGTCCAAGCAATCGAACCAAGTGTGAAAGCACACTTATACTCGTTTACATTTACGAGTGAAAACAATACAGCATGTAAAAAAATACAGATCCTGAATATTATTATTTACATTTTAAATATACAATTTATGATATATATACATTTTTTTCCATATCATATTTCAATGGTAACGTATTACCGCTGACAGTTACGGGAGATAAAAAAGCTTTGAACATAAACCACAACAAGATAACAATGAAATTCAACATTATTTAACACTTCTTTTTTTACAAATTTGAAGTTACTTTACATCCCAACAAATGTGAGACCTTATGCACAGCTGGTGCAACCCCACCAAGAAGATGTAATTCTACATGCAAAGATGGCATTTGCACAGAAGTCAGCAAAAAAGCCTGTTTCTAACGTTTAAGCCCTACGTATATTTGCATTTTGGTGTGAACACTCAGTGTCTGCGTACAGTCAAATGTGAGCCTTTCAAAGTATGCTCCATATAACTGTTCGAGCATACACAGGCGGTTGGCGCATTCGCGCTACGACTGTTGTGAGACACCGGACTTTCTATTCAGGAGTTTAGACCCATATAAATGTCTTTTTATTCCTTCAGACTCGAGTTATACAAATGCAGGTATCTCCAGACCTCCTCATGCACGCTCTCTTGGCTTGAACATCATCTGTTGCTGTTTTTACTTTCTTCTCCTGATGTTAAGCAGTGATTACATCTTCTTCTAGGGCTTCTTCGTGACAGGCAACGGCTCAAATGTGAGTGCTGCCACCTTGTGGACCCACTAATTAGTGCATATAACTCCAGGCACATTCTGCAAGTTCAAAGACACAGGGTTAGAAAAATCACACATTCAGTGCTCAAGCACTCTGCTGATGACAACATTTGCGTCATGCGATCTCTGACCAAAATATACTTTGGGCTTTAGGGAAAGGGTGGCAAATGGTCATGTAAAAATAAATGTGGACTTCTTTGGTGTAAAAAACATTACTTAGTAGAAAATAATTAAATGTCAGGGTTGATAGGGTTCCCCCTCTTCAAAATCCCCATTTAACCCCTGAATATGACAGGAAAGTGGCTTGTGTTTTTATGTATTTTATGTATTTATCATCCAAAAACTGAAAAAGGGACAGGTGGAGGGCCGACTGATACAGTTAAGATTGTCTAAAGATTGTTAAAATGTAATTTGCATGCTTCCAGCAAGTTCGGGACTAGAGGTCTGCACAGGCATTAAATTGAAGCCTGAACCCAGCCAGTAAAATGAGAGCCTGTGACCCAACCCTACCGGTACTGTTACATTTTAAGAACAAACACGAAATCACTCATTCTCTTTTTATTCACAGATTCTTTGTGCATGAGTTCTGTTCAAGCATAAAATATTTATAACAATAATTTGATTAACTGTGAAATAATGCGGCAAATTCACTGTTAAATAAGGCTATTAATCTCATTTGGTTGCTTTATTTTTCCTTTTTTAGGGTGGCTTTGAACCTGAAACGTGTGAGGGCACAGTGTGAAGTTTGTCATTTAGAGTGGTCAATAAAGCCCCCACCCCTCTCCGTCCCATGGGTTTTGTACTAACGGTCCTGCTTTTGTGTGTGTACAGATGTGTATATGTTTAAATCCATTCAAACGCACCAATAACAGTGATGATCACATGCATTCCACACAAATACACACATACATACAAAAATATGGTAAGTGTATTTAATTTAGATTGAGTACAAAAAAAGTCACTGTAAAATATACCACTTAACCGAAAAAAAAAAAAAAGTGCTTCATGTGGTCTAAATTAACTGGTTTGTTAATGTGACCGAATCAACCTGACTACACTGGGTTGCACCAATGAAAGTTATTATTTAGCATCAGATCATGTAGAAATAGGTTGTTAAGGCAACAATTGCACTTAGTAAAGACCAGCGAGTCTGTAATTACACCTTAACACATTTATAATGTTTAAAAACTCTGAAATAATCTTCATAAAGTATATTTGCCTGTACGTTTAGTGTGAGACAAAAAAGATCACATTTTGTCTTGCAAATTGCAAATCAGATGATCTCTGATGTGACTGGAACCACACCAAGATTACAGCTGCAACTCAGTATGAGTAAAAAACAGGACAGTAGTATATTCTGATTCTATGGCATGAGTAAAGAGGAAATAAGAGAAAATAATTATTATTTGAAGAGAAATAGGGACAGGGTGACAAAGGGTATTACTGGATAGGATTCTTTGGCTGGTGTGGTGGGCTGAAGTGCAGGCGGTTTTACGTAACCTGTTGAATGCTTATTGATCGCTTTGTTGTATTTAAAGAATGGCCTCAACAATGGCATCTTCCTCTGTGGAAGAAAAGAAAGTGCTCTTTTCTTTCTGAAAGCATTTGTAAGCCGTGCATGGTGCCCTGGCCACATGAATGTGCCATTGTTGAGCGAAAGGGGGCAGCTTACAAGCAACTAAACAATACCTCACACCGTGGAACAATGCACAGACATAGGGATAGGTTGCATGAGGCTTAAGATTGGCTGTCTCTCTGAGGGTGTGTGACCCAAATGAGAGGAGGGTTTTACACTTGTTTGTTTGTGGAGATACTAATTGAGGAATATAGCTCAAAGGAAGACAGGAGGAAGAGGAGATGAAACCGCATTTTATTTTGTTGTTGTGTGAGTTAAAGACTCCAACCTCCATCATACCAATCCTGTCTTTTAAAAGGTTTCCTGCACCTTTCTCTCTTTCTCTCATACACTGTTAAATGTAGTCTACCCAATCGATTCGCAGATAAATTGCTTTAAACTGAAAATATTTCATAATCTATCCACCCTCATGTCGCTCAAAACTTTTTATTAGCAAAATGCATGGTGATTACTTGCTGTAGATGTTAGTTCAGGATTTAAACCTGAGTCCCCTTGCATGTTAAATTAAAATTACACCACAGGTGCATGATGCCCCTAGTGGCCAATGTGTCACATTTCAAAAAACAAACATTGAATTATCACATTTCACAAGAACTATATCTCAGTTACAATGATATTTGACTTTCAAAAATAAACCCGTCCAAGTTCCCTGCACTAAAAAGTGATAACTAGCACAGTTCTTCCCTAATCCTGTACATTATTACCGTAACTGAGCATGGCCAGTTTTAAATATGTTAAAGAGAGGCAGAGAAGAGAGACAGGAAGAAAAAAGTCAGGCAGCAAGCTTCATATGACCTGTCTGATTACTTTTCCATTGATAAACACGGCCTGTCAGTCTGCTATTCTATTTGTATACGTTCTCTTACTGTTCTGAATAATTCATGAATGTTACCTTTCCAGAGCAGACCATAATTTCCAGAGCAGATCATAAAGGGGCACATGTGTTTGTGTGTGCGTTTATACATCCCCAAAACATTCCTTTGGGGATGTCCTCATTTGGAAAAATTATTCAGTTTTTTCACATTTTTAAATTTTTGTTCGGATTTATTTATTCTAAAAATGTAAAAAATAAAAATAATAATAATAATAAAAATCTTTTAGGGGTGGGATTAGTATAAAGCAATTATAACTAGCTTCATATTAAAAAAATATAAATCTATGGCATGTTCACAGTTAGAAAGGTAAGTAAACATGTTTGTGTGCATGTGTTCCATGGCTGCAATCACCATATATACACTCACTGAGCACTTTATTAGGAACACTATGGTCTTATTAATGTGCCAGACGTGGTCTTCTGCTGTTGTAGCCCACCCGCCTCAAGGTTCAAAGTGTTGTACATTCTGAGATGTTATTCTGCTCACTACAATTGTACAGAGTGGTTATCTGAGTTGCCGTAGCCTTTCTGTCACCTTGAACCAGTCTGGCCAATCTCTGTTGACCTCTCTCATCAACAAGTTGTTTCCATTCACAGAATTGCCGCTCACTGGATGTTTTTTGTTTTTGGCACCATTCCGAGTAAACTCTAGAGACTGTTGTGCGTGAAAATCCCAGGAGATGAGCATTTACAGAAATACTTAAACCAGCCCATCTGGCACCAACAATCATGCCACGGTCGGAATCACTGAGATAAAAAATGTTCCCCATTCTCATGGTTGATGTGAACATTAAATGAAGCTTCTGACCCATATCTGCATGATTTTATGCATTGCACTGCTGTCACATGATTGGCTAATTAGATAATCAGATGAATAAGTAGGTGTATGGGTGTTCCTAATAAAGTGCTCAGTGAGTGTATATACAGTATATTGAGGGGGGCATATCCCTTTCAGTATTCAGATTTGTGGTCAAACAACTGGGTTTTTCAATGGTTGATATTTACATTATAACATTTGGCCTCCCCCAACCTCGAACATTTGGTTACATCTACAGTATGGTGTGTTCTCAGTGTGATCTGAACAGTCTCTGAATGTATGGCCTGGAGAGCATGATATATGATTGAAGCAATGAGGCCTCCAGTTTTATGTGCTTATTGGTATATATAACATCCCCAAATTAGACAGAGAGGCACCACAAAAGAGATGCGGCTCTGATAGCCATAACCCCATCACCCTGCAGTGATAACAACAACTTTAGACCTACACAACATCATTTACACATTACCTGCTCTCAGACCCCGTATGACATGGAAATTGCCGAAATTGGATCTTGTCCTCAGCTTTTAAAAGAGATTAGATTTTACAGTCTGACATTTTCTGCCTCCCAACCTTGTTGATTCTCTCTCTCCCTTTCTCTCTCTCTCTCTCTCTCTCTCTCTCTCTCTCTTTTAGAAGCAGTTTGTTCTGAATTTGTGGGACCCCAGTCTCCTGTCCTAGGGCTCATCCGTTAGCTCAGTTTAATGTAGTTATGAGGGGGTGGGAGGGATGAACTTCCTGTCTTGGCTGAACAGACCTGGTTAAATGAGGTTTTTGGATGCCTGGGGGAGCAAAGTGTAATGGACCTTATTAACTCTGTGTTCTCTCTCTGTATATATGTGCATGTGAGAGCAGAGGAAGAGATATGGAGGTTGAGGATACAACTCTCAAGTCAGGACACTGTGACGGTGAACTCTCAGTATTTGTTGTGATAGAGCATAGCGTGGCTCACTGTTATGGTGCCACAGTATTTATTCATATATTGGCAGTGTTATTTCACAGAGTGTATATTATTGGAGAATATAATAAGGCTACATTGCAGTATATAGCATTAACAATCCCAAAATGTAAAGTACAAAAGCGTGAACAGAACATCCTTTAAATATCTCCTTTTTGTTCTGCAGAAGAAAGAAAGTTATATGTGGGTTGGAACTAAATGAGGGTGAGTAAATTATGAATTTTCATTATTGCGTGAACTATTCCTTTAAGTGGGAGTGACAAAAACAGCCGGAGACACAAGCAGCGAGCCCTAGATCTACACAGCAGTTGCCACGTGAAGATCATATCCTTTGAGCATGCCTAATTTAGATGGGTTTTATAGGGGAGCTTACCTTACCTTGACAAGGTAACACAGGTGTTCCGCATCTGCAAATCCTAATTGAACAAAGGACAAATAAGACTTCAAGCAGGGATGCCAAACAAAAACTGAGTGCTCTGGACCGGGTTCTCATTAAGGATTTCTCTGTATTTAGCTGCGTTCAGCTTTCCTTCAACCCTGACCAGTCCCCCAGTCCCTGCCGCTGAAACACACCCCCACAGCATGATGCTACCACCACCATGCTTAACTGTTGGGATGGTATTACGTAGGTGATGAGCGGTGCCTGGTTTCTTCCAGACATGACGCTTGGAATTGAGGCCAAACAGTTCAGTCTTCATTTCATCAGACCAGAGAATCTTGTTTCTCACAGTCTGAGAGTCCTTTAGGTGCCTTTTTGCTTGTCTTGCAATGAGGAGAGGCTTCTGTCTGGCCACTCTGCCATAAAGCTCAGATCGGTGGAGTGTTGCAGTGATGGTTGTCCTTCTGCAAGCTTCTCCCATCTCCACACATGATCTCTGGAGCTCAACCAGTGTGACCATCGGGTTCATAGTCACCTCTCTTGCCAAGGCCCTTCTCCCCCGATTGCTCAGTTTGGCCGGGCGGCCAGCTCTAGGAAAAGTCCTGGTTGTTCCAAACTTCTTCCATTTAAGAATTATGGAGGCCACTGTGCTCTTGGGAACCTTCAATGCAGCCGAAAAAGTTTTGTAGCCTTCCCCAGATCTGTGCCTTGACACAATCCCGTCTCTGAGCTCTGCAGGCAGTTCCTTTGACCTCATGGCTTGGTTTTTGCTCTGATATGCATTTTCATCTGTGAAACCTTATATAGACAGGTGTGTGCCTTTACAAATTATGTCCAATTAATTGAATTTGCCACCAGTGGACTCCAATCAAAGTGTAGAAACATCTCAAAGATGTTACTTGATACTTATGTCAATGTGATATTTCAGTTTTTAATTTTTTTATTTTTTATAAATTTGTCAGGTTATCAAAAATCTGGTTTTGCTTTGTCATTATGGGGTATGGAGTGTAGACTGATGTGAAAAAAAATAAAATAATTTAAAGCATTTTAGCATAAGGCTGCAACATAAAAAAAAAGTAAAAAAAAAAAAGAAAAAAGAAAAAAAAGGGGTCTGAATATTTTTTGAACGCACTGTATACTGTAGAGTTATGTAGATTATTGGGCCTCTGTTGACTGTCACACACAGACACACATACATACACGATAGCACACGTGTACTATAATGTCTCTCCCATTGTTTTTTGTTCTTGAGCATATGTATTTTTGACTGACCCATGCTAAACATCAATTACCTGTCTCTCATGGAAGCACAGTGACCACATGTGAAAGCATAAACATGCATACACAACATGCCTGACCTACCGCACCCTTTCCCATGGGTGTGTGTTGTATGGGTGGGGTGCTTGACTCAAGGGGAATGAGGTAACCCAGGTTCCAGGTCTTCCCTGTGTGTGTGGGTTTATTTGGCAAAACTTTGGGGACAAATTTGTCCCTAGAAGTAAGCTAAATCTGACAAAATCTCCATTTAGGGACATCTAGGAATGTCATCAATTGCAGGGTTATCATAGTTTTAAAAATTAGTTTTGTATGTTTTTGATTTCAGTTTGTTTTTAATTAGCTTTTATGGTGCATTCATTGCTTTTATTATGGAAAATGTCTATTTTTTATTTAGTTGGATATTAATTTTAATTTTCATCACTTATAGCCAGGGTTGGGGAGTAACGAAATACAAGTAATGGGAATATGTATTTAAAATACAAAATATAAGTAACTGTATTCCACTACAGTTACAATTTAAATCATTGGTAATTAGAATACAGTTACATTCAAAAAGTATTTTGATTACTGAAGAGATTACTTTGCATTTTATTGTCATTTGTTTCATTTAATATTTATTCTTTTCAGATGGAAAAATTTATACATATAAATGATGCGATCCAAAGTGCATTTGAACAGCGGTGAAACACTTTCTTATGATGTGTTACATTCATACGAGCAGACACAGAAGTAAGTTTGAAGTAAGTTTGGAGCAAAAGAAATAGAAATAAACCTTATGTAAATTGTCAGCTTTTCGCTAAGCTAAAATGCTATTTCTAGCCATTTGTTAATAGGCACGATCATATTTTTTTATCAAGAAAATTCACGTTGGATCATAATTTCTTTTTTCTAGTAAGACCTTTGATATTAGGGCAAAAATCGTATTCTTGATAATAATTTTTGTATTGTTTTCCTGTAAAAATGTCTAAAAATCCTTAAAACAAGATCAATTTGACAACAACAACATTGCATAAGATATTTAGGTTTTTCAGAGAATGTATTTTTAACGTGTATTTTATCTTACTGTACTGGCAGAGTTTTTACAGTCAAAATAAGTGAAAAAATTTAAAAGTGCTGAAGAAGTAATCCAAAGTATTTAGAATACGTTACTGACCTTGAGTAATCTCACAAAATACATTACAAATGACATTTTACAGCATGTATTCTGTAATCTGTAGTGGAATACATTTCAAAAGTAACCCTCCCAACCCTGCTTATAGCATAGCACCAGAAATTGTACCATCTGCCTATCTGTTGATAAAATCCTACGACAATTTATAAGAAACTGCATCATGCTGAAAATAATACCAAATGGACCCTTTTAACATTTCCGTGTATGGAACACGGAAGTAAATTATACCAGGGTAAGTTTCTATAGCTGTGAATGGGAGACCATAGCAAATATTATTTTTGTGTAATTAGTTTCTTATTGTTTTTAAATTAATGCAATTGTAATATAACACAAAGTATAAAGTTATACATTTACAATGAATAATAATAAAAAACAAATGACAAGGGAGCCACGTGATGCCATGCGAAGGGCAAACATGTGAGAGACAGCTCTGCGCACTTTGCTAATTTTTTTAATTATTTTCATGATATAATCTTGTGAAATTCGATACACCCAGTTACACATTTGCTGTTTGAGGTAAACATGGCAAAAAAGTCAAAATCCTCGGGCTCTGGAGACATTAAAAGACACTTATGGGTTCAAGATGAAAGCCCAGACAGACCTGTGGACCGGGGACTCGATTTGGATGGCGCGGCGGGAGAAGGAATCCAGCGTCAACTGCTCAACATGTCGGTGATGTTGACGAAGGCACTTGTGGACTTGGAGGATCTCGCTGTAATACGTCGATCGATTACTGCGATGGAAAAAATTCTCTGAGTTAGTCACTAGAGTGACAGATGTTGAAAAATGAATCAATTATTTGAAGTCATCAGAGAGGGAATTAGCCGCTAATCCGCCTGCGACCAAAGTTGATTTGGAATGTGTTCTTGAAAAGCTTGAAGATCTTGAGAATAGAAGCCGCAGGAATAACATTCGAATTGTTGGAATTCCTGAGCATGAGGAGGACAGAGATATGGTGAAATTCCTAGGCGAGCTTTTCCTGAGTCTGCTCAACATAACAGGCCACAAGCTGAAAATCGAGCGAGCTCACAGAGTCCCAGCTCACAGATCTGCTGAGGGAGAAAGGCCCTGATCGATTCTGGCCAAATTTTTGAGATCATCTAATAAAGATCTCGTGTTGCACCAGGCGAGGAGCAAAGGAAAGCTTTCTTTGAAGAATTACAATATTGTCTTGTTCACGGACTTTGTGAACTCAACAAAAGAGAAA
Organism: Myxocyprinus asiaticus; assembly: GCF_019703515.2. Lineage (NCBI taxonomy): Eukaryota > Metazoa > Chordata > Actinopteri > Cypriniformes > Catostomidae > Myxocyprinus > Myxocyprinus asiaticus. The sequence continues at coordinate 20,892,381 of NC_059378.1, read as the reverse complement.
CACGATCGGTTTAAGGAATGCAAAAAACTCTTACATCAGCGGAAGATCACTTTTGCTCTGATGTTTCCAGCCAGACTGAGAATAAACACCAAGGATGGCAGCAAAGTATTTACATGTCCCAATCAGGCAATGTCTTTTATTGAAACAATGGGTGAGTAACCATTGGGTGTTTTTCTTGTGAGTGGATTGACTCACTGTACATACTCTGGCTTTTGGAGGAAGCTGGGCGCCATTTTTGTTTCTTTTTGCGTTGGCTCTGCCGAGTGGCTGGAGTTTTTTTGTTTTGTGGATTAACACTTTTCCTTAAAGAAACTTTTGCATTGACGGAAGATCACTTTTACAATGAAGTTCCCGGGCAGATTGAGAACAGACACTATGGATGACCACAAAATATCTACATGCCCACACAAAGGATGTCTTTTATAAAGTTGGCAGACTGTTTAAATTATGGGATATGCTTTTATGCGGCCTCTGAGTGAATTGACTCTCCGTGGAACCGGGATGCGTGTTTCATTTCCTTTTGTGCTGGTTCTGCCTAGAAGTTGGACCTTGTTTTGTTAAATAACACTAACTTAGGGACAGTTATGGATGAATCTGTCAGTTCCTTGTGCTTATGCCTCCTGTTGGCTGGAGTATGATTTGTGGGGTATTTTCGTGGGACATTGGAATGATTACATCATCTGTGCACTTTGTTTGTCTGTCCGAGGAAAATGAATGGCTTTATATTGGCTGGAATTTGTTTTGTGAAGGAACACACCTTTGAGACAGTTCTGTGAATGAGTCCACATGTTCTTTGTGTTTATTCTGCCTATTGGCTGGGGTTTGTTTTACAAAATATTTGATGTTATGTAATTTTGATTTACAAATTTGTGAGGCAAAATTGAGCAATCCGATGGCAAAGTTGTCACAGGGGCTTTCGTAGGCGTATATGGACTGTTTGAATTTGGAGGGATTGAAGCCTGTTGGCGCTTTCGTGCGCGGGGTAAATGCGCACGTTTTTCTTTTTTCTGTTTGTTTTGTTCGGAGGGAAGTTCGGGGTTTTATTGTTGCATTATTGTTGAAATGTAGTCTTCATAATTTTGTTTTTGGCATACAATTTATTTTTTCTATTATATCAAAATGTCAAATGTTAATATGAGTATACTATCTCTCTCCACATGGAATATGAATGGGTTGGGGCACCACATAAAAAGAAGGAAGGCTATTTCTTTTCATAAACATAAGAAATATGATATAGTGTTTCTTCAAGAAACGCATCTTTCCCCGCAGGAAGCTGAAAAATTTGGGAAGATATGGGGTGGACATGTTTTCTTTAGTGTTGGTTCAAGTAAGAGCAAGGGAGTCATTATATTGGTATATAAACATTTACAATTCAAATGTCTCAAACAGTTTAATGATAAATTAGGAAGAGTCATTATAGTTTTAGCAGAAATTCAGGGGCAAAGTCTGATTTTGGCTAATATTTACGCACCTAACGCTGATGATTAGGGCTTTTTTATAGATCTTGAAGGGATGATGCGAGCTGCTGGCACCCCTCATGATATAATTTTGGGAGGAGACTTTAATCTTTTGATGGATTCAGTCCTTGATCATAGTGAATCAAAAGTGTGAGCAACATTGACGCTTCACAGAATGTGTAAAAATCTTGGTCTTACAGATATTTGGAGACTTTTGAACCCATCTGGTAGAGACTATACATTTTTTTTCAGTCCATAAAATTGATTCTAGAATAGATTTTTTAAAAATATCCAAATCACTCATTTCATCTGTTGTTGATTGCTCAATTGGAAACATTTTAATCTCGGATCATGCCCTGGTAAGTTTAAAGGTGTTGCCACATATAGAGAAAAATAAATCATATAGTTGGCACCTTAATGTATCCCTTTTGCAAAATCCTGATTTCCAACAAATGTTAAAGACTGAAATCAGTGTTTATATGGAGACCAACTGGTCCTCGGTATCCTCTGTGGGCATGACTTGGGAGGCACTTAAGGCGGTTCTTAGGGGTTGGATCATACAATATGCCTCATTCATCAAAAAATCCAAAGCACGAGAACTCGTGGAGTTGGAAGGAAATATTAAAAGTGCAGAGGCAGAGCTGAAGCGCCGTATGTCATCTGATGGCCTCAGAGAATTGACCCGATTAAAATATAGATATAATACTATTTTGTCGCAGAAAGCGGAGTTTTGGTTATTCAGGTCAAGACAGTCATACTTTGAGCTGGGGGACAAAGCAGGGAAGCATTTGGCTAGATATATAAAGCAGAGAGAGTCTCTTTCTATCATTCCCTCAGTGAAATCTGCTGGTGGTGAAATTTTTACCTCAGCCATTGATATTAATAATGCCTTTAAAGTGTTCTGTCTTGATCTTTATAGTTCCACGTCTTCGTCTACTGATGAAGTTATTAGAAACTTTGTGGAACCATTAGATCTTCCTAAACTGATGACTGAGCAAAAAAACTCTCTTGATTCTGAGATAACCTTGGAGGAGCTTGACGAGGTAATTAAGTCCCTACCTGCTGGCAAGGCTCCGGGGCCAGATGGTTTTGCCGCAGAATTTTTTAGATCCTTTGCTACAGAACTGGCTCCACTTTTGTTAGAAGTTTATACTGAATCATTAAAGAATGGAAAGCTTTGCAAAGAATGGAGCCTTGCCTCCACAGAATTATTAATTCCTTTTCCAAGTTCTCAGGATACAAAGTCAGTTGGTCTAAATCCGAAGCTTTGGCTCTGACAGTGTACTGTCCAGTAACGGCTTTCCAGCCGGGTGCCTTCCAGTGGCCCAAACAGGGCATTAAGTATTTGGGGATTTTATTCTCAGCAAATTTGTCTGATTTATTTAGTGTTAAATGTTGATTTTATATACATATATGTTTTGCATTTCATTGTTATTGTATGATTTAAATAAAAAAAATTTTAATTACAAAAAAATTTAAGACAATATAAAACATTTGCTAGATTTACTCAGCTAAAAAAGGCGGAAAAATTTCCGTCACTAATTTAGAGACATCAATCGGACAGCGCCTATGGCCGGTTCTTTTTGACAGAATTCACCGACTGTCAAAACTCAAGCTTGGGAGATTAAGCATTGATTAAAAATAGTGCACATTTACAGGTATAGTTTCAGTTTAGTGTTTATTGTTTATTGTATTTTATCTTAATTAACAAACATATTTTTCATTGCTAGTTTTCGTCTTTGTAATATATTCTAAATTATAATAACCTTGCTCAATTTGAAAAATGAAGCCTAAATAAAGTATATACAATATATTATTATTTTAAGGGTAGGGTTTGGCTAGGGTTAGTCTGCAGATATATAATTACCTTTATTTAAATATAACTGTCATTTAGACAATATGAGTTTGTGTTTGTTTGTGTGTATGTCTGTGTCTGTGTGTTTTTAACCTCTTTGTCTGTCAGTTTCACTCTCCTCTCTTTCTCTAGGGACACAATTGTCGATCGCCCATTCTCTTGCACTCCCTGGCTGTCCTGTAACCATGGATACTGCCCAGATGTTGGACTCTGATTAGCTGAGACTGCCAAATAAAATCAAGGTGATGATAAAGATCAGGAGGACGGGTGGGGGATGACAGGCAGTTATAAGTAAGTGTGGCATATTCAGACATATAGATACATATAAACATGCACACATGTGTAAACAAGGAACTGACTGATGGGCATATAAACAAGTAATAAATTGGCTCTGTGTCTTACACAAGCAGATTTTATACATTCACTGGTGCATTATGGGTGGACTCTCACACAGCAAACAACTGACCAGCTAAACCTATAGTAGCTCAAAATATACACTTGCACCCAAATATAGGCACGATTTCAACACATTTGCTAAAAAAATAAATAAACCCCCCCCCAAACAAACAAGTACACAAACAAAAAACTCAGTTCATTTTCCTCACAATGATGTGTCATGGCATGGATTACAAAAATAGGTCTAAGGCCAGGGTCTTTCTTTCACGTTCAAAGAAAACACTTCATTACTCCACCTGGCATTGCGATGATGTGGAGTTAGCAGCGGTCAGCTGGGAATAAAGGTGCTCATTGTCCCAGGATCTCTCCAAGGTCGCAGAGGATGAAAAATACACACATATATAAATACAAACTCTGCCTCTTTCACGCACACACACACACACACACACACACACGCAGGGTTGGGGAGTAACGGAATACAAGTAATGGGATTACGTATTTAAAATTCAAAATATAAGTAACTGTATTCCACTACAGTTACAATTTAAATAAATCATTGGTAATTAGAATACAGTTACATTCAAAAAGTATTTTGATTACTGAAGAGATTACTTTGCATTTTATTGTCATTTGTTTCATTTAATATTTAGTCCTTTCAGAAGGAAAACATTTATACATATAATGATGCAATCCAAAGTGCATTTGAACAGCTGTGAAACACTTTCTTATGATGTGTTGTAAGTTTGAGAAGTAAGTTTGAAGTAAGTTTGGAGCAGAAGAAATAAAAATAAACCTGGTGTAAACTGTCAGCTTTACGCTAAGTTAAAATGCTATTTCTAGCCATTTTACATGCACATTTTTCCAGGCACGATCATATTTTTTTATCAAGAAAATTCACGTTGGATCATAATTTCTTTTTTTCTAGTAAGATCTTTGATATTAGGGCAAAAATCGTATTCTTGATAATAATTTTTGTATTGTTTTCCTGTAAAAATATCTAAAAATCCTTAAAACAAGATCAATTTGATTTATATTGTTTTAGAAACAACACTGCATAAGATATTTAGGTTTTTCAGAGAATGTATTTTTAACATGTGTATTTTGTCTTATTGTACTGGCAGAGTTTTTATAGTCAAAACAAGTGAAAAAATCTACCAGTGCTGAAGAAGTAATCCAAAGTATTTACATTACTGACCTTGAGTAATCTAACAGAATATGTTACAAATTACATTTTACAGCATGTATTTTGTAATCTTTAGTGGAAAACATTTCAAAAGTAACCCTCCCAACCCTGCACACATGCACACACCACCAGCTACAGCCTGATATATCCTCGGTGAAAAGCTGTCATTATGGAGTGAGTTAATATTACATAGAACAGAAGGAATATACATTTTAGCCTGAAAGACAATTAAATCGCTGTTATTTGGTGATTGTTAAAGGGATAGTTCACCCAACAATACAAATTCTATCATCATTTACTCATCCTCATATCGTCACAAACCCATCTGACCTTTATGTTTTTTATACATACAATGAATGTGAAGATTCAGTGTGGCTGTCAGGCCCTATCATTCTGCCTAACATCTCCTTTTGTGTTTCATTGAAGAAATAAAGTCATGCAGGTTTGGAACGACATGATGGTGAGTAAATGATGACATAATTTTCATTTTGGGTGTGTAATCCCTTTAACTGTTCACAACTTCAACAAAATTGTAGTATTATGACATTTAACCTCAGCTTACTATTGTTATGTATAACAAGTGTGTAGTAGACATTTTAGTTTTGTGCTGTACAATTTTGGACATGAATTGGACATAAGTGGTATGCGATTTCTGTCCCACTATTTATACCAAATGGAATTCAAACCACCTCCAAGCTTTCTCTCAAACACTGATAGCCCTTACAGTCGTCTGCCTGTGCAACAGTGTTTGATGACACGATGGCAAAGTGTGATAAACGGTAAAACTATATGTGCTCTGAATCGATGTGGTTTTGAAAATAATTAATGATAATAATATGATGACATACACTCACAGAGCACTTTATTAGGAACACCTGTACACCTACTTATTCATGTGATTATCTAATCAGCCAATCATGTGGCAGCAGTGTAATGCATAAAATCATGCAGATACGGGTCGGGAGCTTCAGTTAATGTTCACAGTAACCATCAGAATGGGGAAAAAATGTGATCTCAGTGATTTCGTCTGTGGCATGATTGTTGGTGCCAGATGGGCTGGTTTGAGGATTTCTGTAACTGCTGATCTCAAGGGATTTTCACGCACAACAGTCTCTAGAGTTTACTCAGAATGGTGCCAAAAACAAAACAAAAAATCCAGTGAGCGGCAGTTTTGTGGACAGAAACGGCTTGTTGATGAGAGAGGTCAACGGAGAATGGCCAGACTAGCCAGTAGATAGAAAGGCCACGGTAACTCAAATAACCATTCTGTACAATTGTAGCGGGCAGAATAGCATCTCAGAATGCACAACACGTCGAACATTGAGGCAGATGGGCTACAACAGCAGAAGACCACATTGGGCACTTTATTAGGACCTCAGTGATTGTATATTGCCAGCCTTCTATATAAAGCAGCATAATTTAGTATTTTTGTATTGCTAAAATAGCTGGAGGTGGATTATACCGGAAGAGGTCCACATTCAGGGTTGATAATGGCCGCACCCTAGTTACGTAAAAAAATAAGGTGGATAAACAGGTGACCAGAATTCCAGTCAGGCCTGGGTCATTTGCTATTTCATTTTCTTAACAAAATAGCAAAAACCCCACAGAAAAATTGCTGAAAAAAAAAAGAAAAAAAAAAAGTCCAGTGCTAGACTTTGTTTTGGAAAAATTAAAATCCCTTTAGTGCCTATGGCAGCTTTCAAATTTTTATGGGGGACACATTTATTTGACATTAGATCAATTTACCGTAATGTCCTGTGGGAGTAACTCTAATAAAATAAAATGATGTGGTAGTGCTTTCCATTTTTACTCTGTTATGCCATTAATGTGTGGAGGTCACAGCAGTGACGCTACCTGATCTGTGCATGTGCCTTTAATCAGACAGAGAGGAAGTGATCAGGCACTTCCGCCCCTTGACTGAAATCACATTAAAACATTAAAACATCTCCAACCTAAAGTAATGATAATGGAACTAAATAGGTAAACATTGAACAACTTCCCTTCTCTCTCAGAGAAAGAGGGAGAGACCATGAAAGAGAGAGAGAGATAAAGAGAGAAAGAGAGAAAAAGGCTGGGGGCAACAATGTAAGCCTCGCCTCTCCATTTTCTAATAAACTCCAGCAATCAGATCATTTGTGCTTTAAATGGGCAACTTGATGGCAGCAGTCTGCATTAGCCACTGGTGCTCTCACAATCTGATTAGACACAGACAGTGACAGTTTCCAGCCAAAGCAGTAGGTAACACAATGAAAAACACATACACACACACACACAGACACAAATGCACTGACAAACAAGGCCCTTGAGGTTCACTCTCTCTTGTTCTCTCCTCTCTTTCCCTCTCCCTCAGAAGACCTTTTTGCCGGTGTTTGTGGCACTAATTGAATTGTCTGAAGCAGATGTCATTATTGTTGAGCAGTCAAGCACTTGATGTTTCCAAGTTGTTAGACACTAATTTAAGCTTATTAGCAGCTTTACCAGGGAGCAAAGGTCATCGCTATGTGTGTGCGCTGAAAAGTATTTTCCCCGGAAAGAAAAAGGATGAGCGCTCTCTATAAGGACAGAAGTAATTGATAAGTGAAAAGCTTAGCAAACTGGATGAATTTCAGAGGGCTAACTTAAGCTTAAAGAAATAGTACATGCAAAAATTTACTCATGTCACTTTTCTGATCCTCCAATACTCCCAATTCACTAAAAATGTGTCCTCTCTGTACTAGCTCTCAAATCTCATTCGCACTTGTGCATATTCACACCTGACATCTCAAGACTCAATATGTCAGGTTTGATGTTAATGATATAACAATGTAATTGTTTTTTTTTTTTTTTTGTCTTGTGCTGAAAATGTGGGAGGAAAATGTTTTGAATTGATCATGTGTGAATGAGATTAGAGATGCATAAGGCAAAGGGAAAGAGTTTCAATAAACAACAAACAATGGCTTCAGAAGACCTTGAATATATTGCCCCACAAATCCAAAATGAAATAACTACAACACTGAAACTGAGGGGAAAAAAGTCCAAGCAAATGTGGATTATCAAAATTTTCATACTCCATTTCCTCTGAGTCTGAGCATAGTTGAGCCAAACCGTTCTGTCACAGGACAGATCATAGTCTTAGACAGTGCTTCCCAACCTTTTTTGCCTTATGTTCCCCACAAAACAATCAGTAAGGCTCAAGAACCCCTTCATTGACATAAAACCTAAGATATGTATTGATGGCTTATTTTGATTTGATCCTGATTTATTTGGTTATGTTTCAGTTGTAATGCTTACAAAATAAATTCTCTCTCAGCTAATGCTGATAATTATAAAGGTGAGCTTCTCACTTGGCAGATTAAGAAATATTCATTTTAAAATTTTTATTTTATTCTTAGTTTTTCTATTTGTTAGCTTTTTAAAAATGCACAAATTCCATGTATTCTATCAATAAATATTATGTCTTCATTGAATATTATTGTCATGCTAATGGGAAGGATGAGACACGAGAGTGTGTATCCAAATGCAGAATTATTTATCGTGCTACTTAAAAGAAGATGAAGAAACAATGTTGAAAATAAAGCACTGAGCAAAAGGGAAATCAAAAACACAACAGCAGTTTGCTGGCTAAACATGTAAGTAACGTTCACAAATTAATATGCTAACAAACAAGCAAAGAAGGACGGACAATGAGTGAAGGAAACTAGAGGGTATTTATACACAGATGAATAATGAGGGAACAGGGAACAGCTGTGGAAGATGGAGGGCAGGTGAGTGTAATCAAAATGGTGCATACTGGGAAATGTAGTTCATGAACAAGGGGAACCCTAAACAGTCACTGAAAATGAACTGAAGGTGAGGGAAAAACACAAGGCAGTTTGTGACAATTATATTGCATATATATGCAGTACATATACTTTACACTCACTGAGCACTTTATTAGGAATTAGTTTACTCAGAATGGTGCCAAAAAACAAAACAAAAAAAAAAAACATCCAGTGAGTGGTAGTTCTGTGGACGGAAACACCTTGTTGATAAGAGAGGTCAACGGAGAATGGGCAGACTGGTTCAAGCTGACAAAGTCTATGGTAACTCAGATAACCGCTATGTACAATTGTAGTAAGCAGAATAGCATCTCAGAATGCACAAGAGATGAGCCAAAACATTATGACCATTCACAGGTGAAGCGAATAACATTGATCATCTCATAACTAGGCCACATGTCAAGGTCTGGGTAGATGGTAAGCGAACAATCAGTTCTCGTAGTCAACATGTTGAATGCAGGAGAAATGGGCAGCAGTAAAGACCAGAGCGACTTTGACAGGGGCCAAATGGTTATGGCCAGACAACTGGGTCAGATCATCTCTGAAACATCAAGGCTTGTGAGGTGCTCCCGGTCAGCAGTGGTGAGTACCTACCGACAGTGGTCCGAGGAGGGACAAACCACAAACCAGTGGCATGGTGTTGGGCGCCCAAGGCTCATTGATGCTCACTCAACACACATACGCAGCAGGGCTGCGGGGATACAGTATATATACAGTATATATATATATATATATATATATATATATATATATATACTGTATATGCAATATAATATGCTTTAGAATTAAATGTTTCTAAGAACAGAAAGGGTATTAAAAGAGTATTCAATGACAAATGGATGCGTGGATATCGTCTTTGGAAACACATTACATGGAACAAGTAAAACATTTACATGAGAATTTTACTCAACACTGAACTTCACATAGAGTAAAATATTGATCTTGGGATTTTAAGAATCGATATAGGAATTGTTCAAGTGAAGATCGCGATTAATCAGAAAATCTTTTTACGCAGCACTAATCCCTATTATATTTATTTGAAGTCATACATTTTGCATTATAGGTTCAACAAAGCAAAATACAATTATTTTTGCATATCCCCTGGAACCTGCTTATGTACCCCATAGGGTACGTGTAGACCTGGACTGGCCATAAGGAGCACTGTGACTTTTCCCAGTATGCCAGTGATCAGATACACACTCCATCTATCTATCGCACATAAACTGTAATTTTATGGAACTGTGTCCGTGCTAAGTTTGTGTCTTAGAAGGTCTTTTTTATTTCAAGCTGCTCCGTGTGCTATAATTCCCTCCCCGCCCATCTCTCTGCCTAGGAGTATCCTCGTCTGCTAGGGGCCGAACGTAGTGGGGGGTATATGTTATGTAAAAAAAAAAAAAAAAAAAAAAAAGGAACAGTACAGGTCAAGTTAATCAAGTCAGTAAAGCCACAAATCAAATGTGCCTAAGCTACTAAGTTAAGTTTTATTTAGATTTGAACCAGAGTCTTTATTATTTCATTGCTAGATTCTTAATTTTATGCCACCCAAACACTGCACCCTTTTTATGTTATACTGAATATACAGTATACTGAAAAAACAGCATTGCCAGTGCGATACATTTAGTTGGGTATTATACATAAGATGGGCTGACATAGACACCCCCCATCCCCATTTACTTTCATTTCAGAAAAGATCATCTGTGACATTCTGCAAAAGAACAAAATTTGTATTCCACGAAAGAACAAAAAAAGTCATACATGTTTGGAAAAAAATGAGGGTGAGTAAATGAAGACAGAATTTTTGTCTCTAATTTTCTCTCTTCCTCTATTACTATTCGATCCCCCATCTGTTATCTCTCTGTTTATTATTAAGGTCAGATGATACCACACCTCTCTGAGAGAGCATCGGTGAAATGTTCGTCCCTGCATTAACACCTGATGTTGCATTGATGCAGCCCATTAGCGTTGCAAGTCTAATGTCGCGGAAATGCCGCCTTCTGAAAGCAGCCTCTGCTTCTTATCAGGCAGAAACAGGAGGAGCCCAACTATGCTCAGCACATTCAAATGGCCCATCAAATCTAATCAGAGCACCTGTAAAAGCCCACAAAAACACAGAAAGAGAGAGCGAGAGCAGTGTCTCCGGTTACTCACCAGCTCTAGCACAGACAACCACCTCTTATACTGTGGGGCAATAAAATAGGCCATTCAGATACTAGAAGTGAAAGAGGGCAAAACAGCATCATGTGTTTGTGTTCGTGTAAGTGGTTTGTTGGTGTGTATATATGGAGAAAACCACCAACAAACCAGTTTAACCAGGCACTAAATGCAACATGATTACAAGGTAAGTCGGTATGTTGTTTCCGAGAGTTCCAGCACCCTACGATCAGCCACATTATGCCGACTCACTGAGAAGCAGCATCTCCTATCCGACATTTTTGCATTGGCTCTAGTGTGTTAACCTTCACCTGTGGTGCGACCGGAAGCACATTGTGTCAGCAGTGTGGGAGACCTAGGTTTAGATCCCGTATTGAAACCAGGAAGTAATCACGTCCACAGAATCCGTGATGAGTGTGATTCAGAGATTGCATTTTTCCCTCTAACATTAAATCTTTACTCCACTGGTGGTAAGGTTTAGGTTTGTGTGTGTGGGGGTGGGGGTGGGGGGAGGGGGGGGATAGTATTCCACTACATTTTACAGAATACATGCTGTAAAATGTCATTTGTAACACTGCACTGGTAGATTTTTTTAAAATTGTTTTGATTATAAATACTCTGCAGACAAAATACACATGTTAAAAATACATTCTCTGAAAAACCTAAATATCTTATGCAGTATTGTTTCTAAAACAAGATAAATCAAACTGATCTTGTTTTAAAGAATTTTAGATATTTCTACAGGAAAAAAATACAAACATTATTATTAAGAATACAATTTTCGGCCTAATATCAAAGGTCTTACTAGAAAAAAAGAAATTATGATCCAACATGAATTTTCTTGATAAAAAAATATGATTGTGCCTGGTAACGTGCATGTAAAATGGCTAGAAATAGCATTTTAGCTTAGCGTAAAGCTGACAATTTACACAAGGTTTATTTCTATTTCTTGTGCTCCAAACTTACTTCTCCGTCTGCTTGTTTGAATGTAAAACTTCATAAGAAAGCGTTTCACTGCTGTTCAAATGCACTTTGGATCGCATCATTTATATGTATACATTTTTCCATCTGAAAGGACTAAATATTAAATGAAACAAATGACAATAAAATGCAAAGTAATCTCTTCAGTAATCAAAATACTTTTTGAATGTAACTGTATTCTAAATACCAATAATTTAAATTGTAACTGTAGTGGAATACAGTTACTTATATTTTGTATTTTAAATACGTAATCCCATTACATGCATTTCGTTACTCCCCAACCCTGCCTGTACAGTTGAAAACAACTTGCTTCACAACTCGCTTTTGGCGCCCCTCCATGGACATTTCACCTGGACAATGCAGCTCACACCTGCTCATCAACCAAACCTCACTTACCGTTTTGGCCACTGGGGACAGTGTTTCGAATTTTGGTAAGCACAAAACCGATGTTAGCTAACGAAAACTCAACCTACTGTTTCCAATTTCACTGTGAGAACAGTCTACTAAATGTATTAAAATAGCACTGTGCCATGCATATTTAACTTTGAGTTAAATTTAATTGTCTTAAAAATGCTTTGATAATTTTACACTATCTAGGCATTTTGTAGATCCATTTGTGATAGATGTAAGTGCCGGGTCGCTAAAGGCCCGAGGTATGTAAGAATGTTTAGCAAAAAATGTTAACCCATTTAAGGGTTAAATTAAGACCATGTCATTCTTTTCAGCACATTCCTTTCATTATTTTCTATGTAAATTATGAGTATTGTACAATGCACCTTATATACAAACGTTAGCACTATTTCAGGGTTTTTCCTGCATAAAATTTTCTTTTTTGACGGCCGCACAAGCACAATTTCATGCTGCCGAAGCAAATTTTACGATATTCAACTCACAAAATATGCTTCTCATCTGAAACACACATCTGTGAGGCGCAACCAAAGCTTGGTTTTGCGCAAACCACTGCAGACTCGTGCAAGTAATTCACTCTGTGCTATCCGGAACACACAGGTGCACTCGAGTGAACCAAACTATACTGTATGTTTTAATGATGTTTGATATAAGAAAACAACCTGGTCTAGATTTCCTTCAGATATTCCTAGAGATGACAAATTGTTAACAGCCTGATGAAAGGACAACTATAAGCCTATTTTTATGGAGTAGGATACAAAAAATATTTTCACAGTTCCAACTCAGTAAATTTGTCTATATTTTAAACTAGTCCTATAGAAATAAGGTGCTAATTCAATTTAGCTTAGTTCGATTTCCCACAGCACCCTGAACTAAAAATATCAGTTGAATTCAGAATTCAGAAGATTCCAGATGCTTAGATGATCAAAAACAACTCTTATCCAAACATGAAATGCAGCTATGTAATTATGTTAAATATTAATTAATGCCAAAATTGTAATATACAACCTTTGCATGTAAGGATGACGGTGTGGGTCAGCCATCACCTAACACCATTTTTGACCCCGGAAAACCCCTGTATTTGGCTGGCGCAAAAAGTAGGCAATAAACATAATTTTGCTTATGAGAAATTTTTCATGGCAGCAGTAATTGATCAAATGATGGGGAAAAAGTGCACATATCAAGATGCGCAAAGTAGATGTGCACAGACGTCAGCACTTTAAACAGACGATTCAGGTGTCTGGATTGCAATAGTGGAGTGATGCTGTACAGTCTGCTATATCCTCCACAACCTAGCACTCAGAACTGGCCTGTAAAATGAGGGATTGCACTGTACAAACTGCATTAATTTTTTGTTTGTGTGTTTATGATATTACCTGATTTTCACAATTCCTTCATTGAATCAGGTACTGAAACAACACAGACCATGCATCCTAATAAGCAACACTATCAGTGGGTGCAGTTCATTTTTAGTGAATTGCCCCTTGGTGTTGTTGCATGTCTACAAACCCGCATGAGATTCTCCATTTATGCTTTCTTTTTGCTTAAGTCCGCACACGCCTTTAGCATCTCAACTTTGGCCGACTTAAATAAGAAGGAATATCTAAGTTTTATGATCTTGCAAATCACGCTAGGCTCATTAGCATACATCAGCACCACGGCTGCCCAAATCGTACTAATCTGTGGAGATAGAGAGAGAGAGAGAGAAAAGAGGAAGAAAGAGAGGATGGGATGATGGAGAAATGCGCATGAGATTAGCACTGACTCCCCAGATCTTTCATTGTGAATATCATATACATGATCACACATAGCGTATACACAAACGTGCACACACACAAGTACTGTATGAATCCGTAACACCTCCTTGTCATCTGTTCACCTTGGTGTGAGTGTGTATGCATCTTTATGCATTTTGCACTGAGCTTATCACTGCAGCGATGAGTTGAGAGGATGTGTGTCTCTGTGTGTGTTAAGCCTAAGTGCGATTATTCTGTCAGGAGTGTTTCTCTGCTGCAGCCCTTCCTGCCAGGAAGCAACTTTAAATCCACACTGATCGGTCCAAAGTCAAGATTTTCTGCATTCAACATATTCCCATGTCTTTCCACACATATCCAACTACAGACTGCGAGATCTCGTCTTGCTTTGTTACTCATTTTCTACACACACACACACACATGGTGTGGCAATCCTTATGAGGACTCTCCATAGACATAATGATTTTTATACTGTACGAACTATAGATTCTATCCTCTAACCCTACCCCTAAACCTAACCCTCACAAAAAAACTTTCTGCATTTTTACATTTTCAAAAAAACATATTTTAGTATGTTTTTTTTAAACGATTTTAATTATGTGGACACTAGAAATGTCCTCATAAACCACATTTATAGCATAATACCCTTGTAATTACCAGATTGTAACCTAAAAAAATTGTCCTTGTAAACCACCCAAACCCGCTCACACACACACACACACACACACACACACACACACACACACACACACACACACACACACACACACACACTAAGCCTGCTCTACATGCTGCTGGAGGATAAGACTGCATGCCTTGTCATGCCAGATCACTGTGATTCTGCAACACTGCCCAACACAGGCCTGGAACTGCAAACTGTCAACTGTGTGTGAGTTTGAGTGTGTGTACATGTATAATAGTGTATGTCTATGCACAGAAGTGGTCTAGCAGTGTCATTAGATCAGACACCCAATTTCCACCTTTCTAGGTTAAGATGCTCTTTTAAGTACAAGTCTGAATGAAATGTAAGACACTACTTTCTTAATCAGAGCACATCTCAGTCATTTCGAATGATTAAGAGACTCAATCTGAGTAAAAAATAAGATGATTTTCTCAATAAATAGTTTTTAATCCCTCTTCAAACTGCAACGCATCAAATTTGCACCCACACACTTGAAAAACATGTTGTTCAAACTTAATTTTGACATCAATTATGGTGAAGGCCACTGGTTCTTGTGTGCCTTGTAACCAATGTGAAGTTTGAATATACAGAAGCAACTGAGATATGGCGGAGGGGAGTATATTCAGTGAAAATCCATTAAGATTTAAAGAACTAGGAGAAGATTTGGAAAAGAGCGCCAAGTTATATGGGCTACTTTTATGGGGCTTTTTTGAGCTTGACAGCCTCTATACACTAAATAGTATGCTGTCATTGTATGGAAATGTGTAATGCGAATATTCGGCTTCGAAGTCATACAGGTTTGGAATGCCATGGGGGCGAGTAAATGCTGACTTTTTGGTGATACCTTAGCCACATTCCTAATGGAATAGTTCATCCACAGATGAAAATACTTTCATTATGAGCTCACCCTCATGTTTTTCCAAACCCAACTGACTTTCTTTGTGGAAAACTGACCAAAATGTAAGTTAAATTTAAGAGAATACAGTCTTAGCTCTTAAATCTCATATTTGCATGTACAAACTTGATGCGAAACTAGTCATGTCACGATTCTTCAAGTGTAAATCTCTTCTGCTTAACATCTTCTTTTGTGTTTCAAAAAGAAAGCCATTTAGCTTTGTAATGATAACAGTTTTCATTTCCTAGGTCAACTGTTCTTTTAAATTCCTAATTAGGTCATGGTTTTTGGATACACATAAAGAGAAGACCAAAAAGAAAGAAAGAAAGAGAGAGAGAGAGAGAGAGAGAGAGAGAGAGAGAGAGAGAGAGAGAGAGAGAGAGAGTGACCTATCCTCCCTGGGCCCAAAATGACCTATCCTCCCTGGGCCCAGCTGTACTGTGACATCTCAGAATTCCTTATTTTAAGAGACTCCGACGTCTTTTCCTGTTTTGGTTTGATGTTCATGCCCAGTATATCACCTAGTCCACCTCCCACAATAAAATGTTTTGAGTTTTATGGCTTTCAAAGAAGACATAAAAGCAATCACCCATAAATTTCTACAAGTAATAAAGAACTAGAATTAAATTTCTGTCTGCTTTGCTTGTTGTCATTTCTTGTCAGAAGTTTATACATCTTTCAGGTGGGATTGGGGGTGGGGGTTAATAACCTGCAAGAGTGAAAGGAAATGCTTAATTCTCAATGCAAATGTGAATAAGGAATCTGGTGAAAAAGTCTGGTTAACAAGCCCAGACAGAGTTTACGCATTCATATACACAAGTACAAAAACACACCCACACAAATGTACCCCTTCCCATTTACCTGGAAAAGTGCGCTGGCATGTGGCCTAACCGCATTCCTAGAGGGTCCGATCATGAATCTCCCTTAGGAATCAGAGTAGTTGAACCCTCTTGGACCTGCAGCCAACTCCTCATAGATGCTCAAAAAAGACTGGCCTGGGTGGTCAGTTCTCTCTCATCTCTCCTCTCTTTCTCTCTCTCCTTCTCTTGCCCCCCTCTCACCTCTATCCATCACCCAAAGGTAGTGAAACATCAGACCTAAATCAGTCAGCCAGTTCGGGGCCCATTTTGAGCCAACATGGGGCAAGTTTTGGCCCCCCCCAATACAAAGACAGAAACAGCATGAAGCATACAAATGAACCGACACAAGGGACATCTACAAACGAAAGAGTTTGGGTTTGGCTGGTTATCACAGGCCAGTTATCCCCTGCTGGATGACGGACAGTAACTACACCATTCTGGGGGCAAAAAGCATTTCTCTCTATTAATGGCTATTCAAAAGTACTACCACTACCACTGATATTTCAGCCCAGGTATTTCAGTCCTTTTTACTAAAACCATTACAACCCCATTTTTTAGAAACACATGTGCAGAAATAATGTACTTGTGACAAATGAAAATAAGTGTCATCAATCTTTGACTTTTAAAGGGATCATGAAATGGAGAATCAAATTTTCCTTGAAATTTAGACATAAAAGAGGTATTATAAGTGTTATAAAAACATACTGTAAATTTCAGAACTCAAAACTTCCTCCCAAGTCTAAAAAGAGCATTTATAGGTAGCGTCCTGCTGAAAAGTCTCATTTTGAAATCTGTCTGTTCATGACATCACGAAACATTGCTGATTTGTTTTTACACATCTCACAAAATGCATCATTGCACCCTTGGCCCCACCCACTGGCGCTCAGTTCGAAAGAGCAGGCCTTGTGGCTAACTACTCCTGAACACCAAAAGGGACCCATCTGGACTATTTTGAATTATTTTGTATATAAACATCAACTACACAGACTCTTTGATAGCTACCATGTATCTCGCCGCTTATAAAAGACACGGTGTCAAGTTACAACTCTGAAAATGAGATGCCATTTTCTTTCTTTCAGCTGCTCTGCCTTTTATTGTTTTGAGCACAAACATGTCATGGATGCGTTCTTTCGCACATATGGGGTGTTTTTAATTGTCGGTGTATGTAAACATAAACTAGATTGACGTCTTTGATGGTTTCGATGTGTTTCCGGTGATGTGCCCCTCAGTGCGCCTACAGTATGTGTGTGCGTCATTTCACCATGCTCTAGACTATATGTGTGCATTTTTTCCGGCTCATGTCAGCATGGATTTATTGTGAACCAGTCTTAATACGATTCAAGCTTTGCAAAGGAACTGTTATTGAAGACTGGGGCAGTTAAAAACACTTGGACCTGATCAAAAACGTAAGTAAACCTTTTCATTCATGAATATTCCAAATGTCATGACTGTTTGATAGTTTATGGCGCTGAGTGTTAACTGTTGTGCTTGAGATTAACAGTTTAATATATTCTGATGCAATGGGTTGAATTTGTATTATGTGTAAATCCTGAAAATTTGTTTTATAATGTTGAGGGGCTTGTTCATTCTCTTTCAATTGAGTTTCAAATATGGCTGAATTTGAGGGGCTGCATGATGTTTGCCAATCATAACAGTGGGTGTTTTACATTGAAGTTTTAAAAAGGCACTTAGACTTAGAGTAT
The DNA here is from genome assembly GCF_019703515.2 of Myxocyprinus asiaticus. NCBI lineage: Eukaryota > Metazoa > Chordata > Actinopteri > Cypriniformes > Catostomidae > Myxocyprinus > Myxocyprinus asiaticus. The sequence goes on along the minus strand of NC_059378.1, from coordinate 20,874,259 downwards.
TTCAGATTGAGGGCCAAAACAGGGTGGAAAATGATAATATATTACTAAATTATGACTGTTTTGGTGCAAAAAAAAAAAAAAGAAAAAAAAAAAAGAAACTTTTAGGACATTATCAGTGGACCTCAGGTAAGATAATAAAATCATTAAAAATAGCACTTCATGACCTCTTTAATATAGACCAGTGGTTCCCAACCCTGTTCCTGGAGCCCCCCCCATTTTGTATGTCTTCCTATTCTAACACACCCAATTCAGGTCTTAGAGTCTCCACTATCAAGCTGATGAGTTGAATCAGGTGTGTTTTATTAAGGAGATATCCAAAATGTGTAGTGTTGGGGGGCCTCCAGGAACAGGGTTCAATAATTCTATCATAATTTACGCACCCTCATGTTGTTCCAAACTCACATTACTTTCCTGCCTTGGCAAAGGATAGTGTCTCACTTTAACCCTAGAATGCATGACCCAAAAAACCAACACAGATGCATAAAGAGGGTCAAAATGACCCCTATTGGTTTCAATGGATTTCTTCCAAGAAAAGGTATCCTGTTTATATCTTAATCTTCAAGAATTTAAAAATTAGATAGTTCACAACGGCTCACAATTTAATTCATGTTTATTTGTTCACTTTTAATGTTTTAAAATGAAAAGATAAAAGTCAGTATTCATAAAAATAATAGCAACTTTCCCTAAACCGACTCTTTCTGAGCCTTTATCACGCTTTAACACATTCAAAACATCTAATAGTTCAGACGGCTTTCTCCACTGGAATGTTATAAACATCATCTGCTTCTCATTAAAACACCAAACAACTACACAATAGTCTGTCACAATGACAGTCATCTCCAGCACAACCTAGTCTATAGTCTGGATCATCACCATCTGAGTACTCTGATTTTGACTCCAAAGCCATTATGGGAGTCTCACTGAACATTCCATAGCCTCCTCTGCTGTATATGTGAGCATATTTTGTTAATGATCTGTCTGTAATCTTGATGTTTTATTTGACTCCTCTCTCTCTCTCTTTTGATTCTCATATTCCCTCTGTTATTAAAAACTCTTTCTTCCACTTACAGAATATTGCATGACTCAGATCTTCACTCACTCTGGCTGATGCTGAAATCTTGGTACATGCTCTGATCACATTAAGCTTTGATTATTATAATGCCCTGTTTATCGTCTTGATGAGATTATTAAGCAAATTTTATCAACTCCTACATGCAAACTGAATAAAATAAGGCAAAAATAAACATTTCACACAGTGTTTAGTGAGAGATGTGACTGATTCAAACACCAAAAGTGGTTGTTCTGTATATGTATTATTGTATTACAGTTGTAATAATAAAGTCTTAATTAACATTATGGTTAATTAACACATTGAGATATTATTATCAAGTAAATTGTAGCATTTGGTTACATTATGTTTTGTGATTTCTAATACCTTGTGCACTTTTGGCATCTATCGGGTGAGGCTTTTCAGACAGATAAACAGCAGCACAGGGCAGGGAAGTACAGCACAGCACAGTGAGCGAGAAAGTTACCCGCTAGAACAGTTTATTTTGTGGGGCAAATGGTGGGGCAAATGGTTATGGAATTTAACACGGGAGTACAATACTGAACTGATGTGGATTGATAGAAGCGAAGAGCCTGTCTGTGCGTGTGATGGTGCGAGGAACCGGATGGTGGGAAAAAAAGTCATGTTCAGTGAAACATCAGAAGAAGATCGCAATGTATGTGTCATGAATCCCGCCTCTGTAGTTCCTTCCACTCACCATCTGAGGGCTCCATCACCTGAATATTGACTTTTACACTCTGAACTCCATTTCCCATAATCCCTGTACCTGGCACTGATTACCTGCTCACCTGTTCCTCATCTACTCAGCTATTTAAGTCTCACTCTCATTGGCTATCATTGCAAAGTCTTGTTTTGCCCTGGCTGACATTTCTGAGCATTCTCTGAGTTTATTGTATTTCCTGTATATGATCCTGGACTGTTTACCCTGTTTTGACCCATTGCTGCCTGCCTACTGTTACTGCCTTTTTTACCTGGATATAACCTGTGATTGTCTGCCACCTGCCCTGACCTCTTGCCTGTTTATTGACCACCTCTCTGGATTACCTTGGATATTACTGTTGCTGGTGATTGACCCCTGCCTATCTGTATTACTACATTTATTGTTATTAAAGCTGCACATGGATCTCAACTCCGTTGACTCATCATTACAGAAGACTTCGCCAACAACTGATCCAGCGGCTTTCCTGCAACTCACCACCGAGGTCTCAGTGCAAGCGAATGTACTGGCCATACACCACCAACAGCTTGATCGGCTGACATCGCTAACAGAAGTTCTTGTTAAGACTGTGCAAAGCCTCCGTTTACCAACTTCTTCATCTAATCCAGTGACTCACCCGGTCTAACCTGGCACATTCACCGCAAACCCATGCCTCGCCTTTCCTGAGAAATTCAATGGGTCACCAGCTAAATGTAAGGGATTTCTGCTTCAATGTTCCTTGTTCATTAACCAGCAACCCGCACTATACCCCACTGACGAGAGTTGCATTTCCTTTGTTCACTGCTCACCGGTAAGGCTTTGGACTGGATTGCAGCGGTGTGGAATGGTGACTGAACAACATTCCCTTCGTTCAGTTGCTTCCTCCAACGATTTCGTGCTGTGTTTGAACATCCAGTGGGAGGCAAAGATGCCGGAGATCAGCTGTTGTCTCTTCATCAGGGTAATGCTCCTGCCGTAGAATACGCTCTCAACTTCCATACTCTCGCTGCTCAAACCATGTGGGTGGAGGACACTTTAAAGCTTCTTTTTTGGAAGGGACTGAACTTAGAGCTTCAATCAGAGATGGCCTGTCGTGACGAGGGTAAGACTTTGGATCAGTTCATTGAATTGACTATACGTGTTGATAATCTCCTCCAAGCACGTAAACCCAACACTCCTGTAACACATACTACCGCTGCATTCAACCCGCATGAATCTGAACCCATGCACATTGGACACACTCACCTTACTTCTATGGAGAGAGATTGTCATTGTCAGCAGCATCTGTGTTTGTACTGTGGTCAAGCCGGACATCAACGGATTTCCTGCCTAGTTCGACCTTTTCAAAGTTGCTCCATTATGGCGAATGCCTGTAGTTTATTAAACCCCTCTAATTCATGTGTTGAAGTGCCTGTGATATTAACCTTTACGGGGAGATCTGTCTCTACCACAGCCATGCTGGACACTGGGGCAGCGGGCAACTTTATTGATGAGGATTTCACCAGGGCTCATAATATACCACTTAATCTCTGTGACTCTCTTTTGGCAGTGGCGGCGTTAGACTGACGCCTGCTTGGTGATGGTCATGTGCACCACACTAACAAAGATATCACTCTGTAAATTAGAGCACTGCATACTCAAAATATTCGCCTATATATCATCCCATCACCTTATTACTCTGTAATTTTAGGTCTACCTTGGCTGCAAAAACACAACCCTCAAATCTTGTGGAGCGATCAGCAAATTACACAGTGGTCCAGTACCTGCATCTCCACCTGCCTAAAACCCATTCCTTCCAGGACTATTAGAGCCACTACTGTGCAAGTTGAACCCACTTCAGTTCCTAATCTACCTCCTGAGTATTCCGACTTAGTTAAAGCCTTCAACAAAGCCAAAGCCTCACAACAACCTCCTCATCGCTCCAGTGATTATGCCATAGAACTACTACCTGATTCCTCACCTCCACGAGGTAGTCCCCTTGTTTAAACCTGAGTCTGAGGCCATGAAGTCATACATTGAGGAGGAACTAGCCAAGGGATTTATCAGACCCTCAACTTCACCTGCATCAGCCGGATTCTTCTTCATGTGTAAAAAAGGAGGGCTTCGCCCACGCATTGATTATCGTGGTCTCGATGAAATCACTGTAAAGTTTCATTACCCCCTGCCATTGGTTCCAGCTGCTCTTGAACAACTCCACACTGCCAAGTATTTCACCAAACTCGATCGTCGCAGTGCTTACAATCTCATCTGCATTCGTAAGGGGGACGAGTGGAAGACAGCTTTCTCAACCAGCACAGGCCACTATGAATACTGGGTCATGCCTTTCGGATTAGCCAACAGTCCTTCAGTGTTCCAGGCATTCATCAATGATGTCTTCCGTGATCTACTGAATCAAGGGGTAATCGTATACATCGATGACATCCTCATGTCAAACACGTCCGGGCTGTTCTACAATGCCTCATCACCCATCAACTGTATGCCAAGGCTGAGAAATGTGAGTTCCATCAGACCTCAGTGTCATTTCTTGGATGAGCGATGAGCTGCGTCTACACACGGCGAGCAAATTTGCTGGAAGCAAATCCCGGAAGCATCTCAGAGGTATTTCTACTCCTGATGACATCATGGTTGAGGGGCGTTCTGTGGTGTGCCTCATCCAACAGGAGTTGAGAGTTCGATCCTTTAGTGAGCAAGGCTTCATGGGATTTGTAGTCTGTTTTGGACTCCCTTTGTTTGATTTTGGCGTGTTTTTTTATCAGTAAGATTTATGACTTTGTATGTGGGCCTCAGTTAGGTTTTACGACTGTGTTAGGCCTGCCTTTGTCTTCTACCTGAATACATGAGGCCCAACAAATGTAATGTCTCTCTTTGGCATAAGCCCCGTCTAGCGGTCCGAAGAAGTTGTACTCGGAACCATCAGATCCTGCCGGAGATAGGGTGCAGGACGGGACTCAACTGGTGGTGGTGGGGTGTGGAGGTTGCCATGTTAGCACACTGAAACAGCAATATAATAGATTGTGAGCAGACTTATAAAAGAATGGTTTACATGTGATTGGCTAGGAGTTACCTAGCTAATGGTGCGATGATATACAGCTGCTAGTTTTCCCACTAGAACTACGCTGTGCTTACCTTTCTATCAGGAAGACTCTCAGATTTGAGTAAAGTTTTAGATTACATTTATTTGATGAATATAAAAACAGGAATGTAATGTCTCTCTTTGGTGTAAGCCCCGTCTGGCAGTCCAAAGAAGTTGTACTCTGAACCATCAGATCCTGCCAGAGAAAGGAGGCAGGGGCGAGGAGCATACCCCAAAAGAGAGAGATAAAATACTACCCCCAAAAGAGAAGATCTGGTCATGTTACAAACCAGGTCTTGTGTTTGGAATTCAATCTAGAGAAGAGAAAATGAGATGTGAATATCTAGAATTGACACTTGGCATGAAATATTCCATATCCCTGGCATGGTTGTGCAATACCTTTGCAGTAGGAAAAGCCATTCTTGCATTTACTGATGGCTTTTATGATAGTTTTTTTTTTTTTGGGGGGGGGGGGGTCCTTGAGTTTTATTTTGTCCTTGAGTGTAATTGTAAAGAGTGTAAAGAGTGTAAAGTGAAGGGGGGGGGGGGCGGATTTTGAGTGGAAATACGTCACATGGTCTTACCAAGTCTTGTCGGAAGTATGTCATGTGGAGAAGTCACATGGTAGGTCCTTCCTGAGGGGGGAGGAGTATCTACAAGCATGGTGACCGGGGGCAGAGGGGCCTCTGATGCAGTTTACCGACAGGGAAAACGATTTAGCGGAAGATATATCACATGGGGTCACCTATGGGGAACCAGCACATGTGGAGCACCTACCCCAGTACAGGGCTTAGTTAGCACATGTACTGGGCTGGCAGCAAGTTTCTCCGCAAACTCGTCTGCCACAGGGCTAAGGAGGAAAATCATCCAGGGATCACAACTTGTGAACACGACTGGGAGTCAAAGCACATCTTCACTTCATGGGAGGGAAAAGGCGCTATACACAAGCGGTACAACCAGCCAGCTGTCCCAGAACTTACCTGTTCAGACCTGACACCACACGGGATGAAACCGGCTCAACCCGGAGATTATAGAACCTCGCAAAGGTGTTGGGTGTCGCCCAGCCCACTGCTCTGCAGATGTCTGCTAAAGAGGCGCCACTAGTCAGGGCCCAGGAGGCCGCTACACTCCTAGTAGAGTGGGCTCGTAGCACCACGGGGGGCGGCATGTCCTGAGTGTGAAATGCCATCACGATGGCGTCAATGACCCAGTGGGCAATCCTCTGTTTGGAGACAGCGCTTCCTTTCCACTGTCCACCAAAGCAGACAAAGAGCTGCTCGGAGCTTCTAAAGCTCTGCGTGCGATCCAAATAGATATGTAAAGCAGGCACCGGACACAGCAAAGCCAAAGTTGGGTCTGCCTCCTCCTGGGGCAGCGCTTGCAGGTTCACCACCTGATCCCTAAATGGGGTCGTGGGAACCTTCGGCACATTCGCTGAGAGAGAACGCCTGCAGGTGCCCTACCCTCTTGATGGAAGTAAGCGCAGTCAGGAGGGCAGTCTTCAAAGAGAGTGCCTTAAGCTCAGCTGACTCCAGAGACCCGAAGGGGGCTCCCCGTAGAGCCCGAAGGACAACAGAGAGGTCCCATGAGGGGATGAGATGCGGTCTGGAGGGATTCAACCACCTAGCACTTCTCAGGAACCTCATGATCAGGTCGTGCTTCCCTAAGGACTTACCATCCACTGTGTCATGGTGTGCCGCTATAGCGGCTACATACACCTTCAAGGTGGAGGGGGACAGCCGCCCCTCCAGCCTCTCCTGCAGATAGGAAAGCACCGATCCGACTGCGCATCTCTGGGGGTCTTCGCATCGGGAAGAACACCACTTAGCGAATAGACGCCACTTCAAAGCATAGAGGCGCCTCGTAGAAGGAGCCCTAGCCTGAGTGATCATGTCTATCACTGTGGGTGGTCCCGTCCAAGGGCCAGACGTGGAGATTCCAGAGGTCTGATCGTGGGTGCCAGATGGTGCCCCGTCCCTGAGAAAAAAGGTCCTTCCTCAGGGGAATTTGCCGGGGGGGGGGGGGGGGTTGTCACGAAGAGCGTGAGGTCCGAGAACCACGTCTGGGTGGGCCAGTGGGGTGCTACTAGGACGACCTGCTCCTCATCTTCCCTGAGAAGGCTCACTGGGGGAAACGCGTATTTGCGTAGTCCAGGGGGCCAGCTGTGTGCCAGCATGTCTATACCGAGGGGTGCCTCGGTCAGGGCGTACCAAAGCGGGCAGTGGGAGGATTTCTGGGAAGCAAACAGGTCTACCTGTGCTCGACCGAATCGACTCCAGATCAGCTGGACCACCTGGTGGTGGAGTCTCCACTCTCCCCTGAGCGTAACCTGTATTGACAGCGTGTCCACTGTGGTGTTGAGGTCGCCCGGGATGTGAGTGGCTCGTAGCGACTTGAGGCGCTGCTGACTCCAGAGGAGATGGAGAGCGAGTTGTGACATGCAATGGGAGCGTAGACCGCCGTTGATGTACGCTACCGTTGCCGTCTGTCCGGACCAACACGTGCTTGCCCTGGATCAATGGCCGGAACCTCCGCAGGGCGAGCAGTACTGCCAACAACTTGTGGCAGTTGATGTGCCAACGCAGCCGCGGGCCAGTCTAGGAGCCGGTGGCTGTTTGCTCGTTGCATACAACACCCCAGCCCATCTTGGAGGTGTCCGTTGTAACCACGACGCACCTAGAGACCTGCTCTAGGGGAACCCCTGCCCGTAGAAATGCAAGGTCAGTCCAAGGGCTAAAGAGGTGGCGACAGATCGGTGTGACAACTACGCGATGTGTCCCGTGGTGCCATGCCCATCTCGGGACTCGAGTCTGAAGCCAGTGCTGAAGAGGTCTCATATGCATCAACCCAAGCGGTGTGGCAACCGCAGAGGATGCCATATGCCCCAGGAGCCTCTGAAAAAGGTGGTGAAGTGGATGCCGCTGAACTTGGGTGGGCACCTGGCAAACTGAATCACGTAGACGAGTCGGATTGTCCAGGTCAGCCATCGCGACGGGTTGGAAAACGCAAGCCACACGTCCAAACTCCGGGGGAGGAGGACCAAGGGGATAATCACGTTGGACGTACCAGCGGGTGGGGCCTTGCGGTGGGGTGGAGCCTGAGGCACCACATCGTGGGGGCTCGAGCCCTGTGGCCATGCTGAGTCCAGGGACATCGAAGCACTTACCTGGCTCCTGATACCCACCATAAGATTGGTTGAGAAGAGGGGAGGAGGAACATCGTCCCCGCAGTCCGTCAGAGCCAACCTGGTGTGGGCGTGTTTGTGCCAAAGCTGGGCGCGCAGGGGCGGGGGGTCCGCCGCTGGTGCGCCAAACCTGTCGAAATGGGACGGTGGACGGCAGTCGTGACGACGGCTGTGCACACCTGACATGTGACCCAGAGAACAAGGAAACCATTCTTTTGTTGAAGTTTTGGGTAACGCAGCCTCTTGGACATGCGGTGAAAAATGAAAAAAAAAGATTCTCCTCTCGGCCCTCCACCAGGGGATGGAGTGGTCTGTCTACCAGCTCCGTAGAAGCGGATCTCCTCATCCCTGGGTCGCCCGTCTCAGGGGCACTTCGAAGCCTTCCTAGGGTTCTTGGTGGCCAGCCGTGAGACGGGTGGCGTCTGCTTCCTGTGGTGGGCTCTACGCTGGGGCCGGGCCGTGGGGGGCGGGCTGTGGTGGAGCCGGTGTTGTTGCTGCAGTAGGACGCCCTTGGCGATGAGCAAACGGGGTGCGGGGTCTTGAGCCGGGGGGCTTCTAACGAAGGAAAAACCACGACTGCAACATTGCCATGGTCACGCTCTCGCAATGAGAACATGACCCATCCATGAACGCTGTCTCCGCGTGGGCAGCGCCCAAGTACATAAGACCATGATCGTGGCCATTGGAAGCAGAGAGGTAACGACCGCAACTAGGAAATACACAAACAGAGAGGCATCTTTAAAAAGACGCTCTCCGTTAATGCCACTCTTTTAAGAAGGGAAAATATACTCTTTTAGTAGGAAGAATATACTCTTTTAGCTGCTGAAACACCCAGGGGCGTTCTCTGCACTTCACCAGTGCAAGAGGGGGAGAAGCCACTGTAATGCACTGTAAATCCAACAGCGTTTTGAGGTGAATGGATCGGCAGAGTAATTCAGCTTGCTGAACACAACCGCTCAGCTCCGAAGAGAAAATATGAATGAGTGGTTGCATACCAGCTCCTTTTATATCCGTATGTCCGGGGGAGTGGCATGCAAATTCCACAAATTCCAAATGCCTTTTTTCAAAAAGCAGAGGTGTTTGGGGCTCCCAAGAGTGACCCCTAGTGTCACCATATCGACACAATGTCGAGTGAGTGACAGATAGGGAACTGGAGGATGAGAAGTATGCTGGCGAATGGAGATGTCGATGGAACTCCTGAACGAGATAGAGAGTAGCGATTGAACTGAAAACCTGGGAATGTGCTCGGCTGAGAGAATGGGGTTCAGTTGGTGCTCTGCCATGTCAAATGTCTCAGTAGGGGCTAAGCCTTTGATACGATGGCGGTAGTTGAGTCTCAAATGACGATACGTTTGCGTGCCAGTGGTGGACCCCAATGGGGTGAATTCGAAAATGCAGATGAAGGGGAGCTGGCGCGAGTTAAAATTTAGTCCCTGCAAATCATGATCCTATTCGGTTGCCTCAGGACCTTTGGAGGGCGCGTGTGCGTAAAAAAGGAGGTTTCAGCATTTTGTTATGGAAAAGGGGTAAACAGTTCCGGTGATTAGCCACGGGGATCAAATCTGAGGTCCGATCAGCAGCATACAGAGTGTGAGAGATCGAGCGGCCTTAATGAATGATACGCATGCGAAATGAGGTGGCCCAAGGGGATGAGAGATTGAATATGAAACTGGAACTGCTCGGGAAGGAGGAAATGTGAACTAATGATCGGACTAGTAGATAAAGAGGTGGAGAAGCTTGCATTTGTGTGAAATAGAGTATAATGGCCAAAAATTTAGGACGTAGAAGGTTTTTTTTAAAAAAAAATTAAAAACATTTTTATTAGACTGTAAAACCAGCAGACCATGCATGGTCCATGACATGCAGCTTCAGTGGACTGAATTTCGGTATCTTCTTCGAGAACACCAATCCGACACTGTGATGTCCAGAGGAACGAATCCAACTGCCTGCTGCTAGATGAGAGCTGCCCTGAATGCAAATAATAATAAAATAATAATAATAATAAAAAAATTAAAAAAAACTTTTTTTTTTTAAATTGTTTTGTTTTTTTTGTATTATTACTGAATGGTGTGAAAAACAAAAACATTGATAGCTTTTTAAAATCAATAAAGCATTTGGTAACATAGTTGAAGAAATAATGTAAAAGCATTAGGAGAGAGCTATGACTTACCAGCAGGAACAGAAATTAACAGTAGCAAGATGAAAATAATGAGCTTTGATTCGGCACAGGTTTTATCCGATGATTGCCAACCTAACTTACCTGCTTCGAAATATAACATCCCCAACCACGGTGCATTAATAGTGAACAGCATCATACTGAAATGCGTTGATACATAAATTAAAATGTAATGTAGTTGGCTGACATGACTGTTAAACATAATGAGCTTGGAACATGGTCCGAACAGAGATGAAAGTGAATGATTTATGAAGACACGTACGACTCAAATTTCTGCACTTTAATGATGCCTGAATGAATAATAAAATTTAAATATGCCGTGAAATAGGAATCACCCCCTGTATGACCTGATCATATAAGGCACAAAATGCATTACGCTGGTAATGAAATTATCTGATGAATAAGGGAATGCAGTGCGGAGCCTACCGCTAGGTGTCAGAGGCGCGCCACAACAGTGGTGCTTCCGATGGAGAACATGGAAATAGATATATAGAGTAAGAAAACACTGCATTTTCCAAAGTGCCATTAATGCACCCTTGAGGGCGCTCAGGAAGGGAACACTGCTCGAAATGTTGTTCCGAACAAAAGAAGAAGTTAATTATTTCACGAAGGACTCTTTCACAAGTCTTTAGTGAAGTCTACATTAAACTGTGATGCCATGCTCCCTTCAGAGTGCCCACATCATGAGCTCTGTCTTTCGTAGTAAGTAGGGCATAGGGATAATACCTTGTATTGGAATTCACCCGCTACGTGATTTAGAGTGAAGAACAACCAACAAAACAGGGATATCTTACTGAATGGAGTGATGAGACCCCGTACAATGAGCACTTTACATCATGACATGCCTGAATCTTAATTCCCCATTGGGGAACACTCGGTCATGCAACACAGTGAATGCAGATATGCACTATACATTTCTTGTATAGTGACAGGGCAGAGAGTCTTGGAGAAGCTAGAGAAGAAAGGACACCGGCGGCAGTTTATGCAAGCTGCTGTGCTCATGATGGTGTGCCCTGCGGGCTTCTGTTTTAGTTTATAAACAGATTTAGCACTTATAACTTGCCGATTTCTTCTTCCCAAAAAACTTCAGAAATATTATGTATTTTTTTGTACTTTGTAATTGTGGTGAAAAATAACTGTAGCGAATTTGAATACTTAATTTTTAATCAACTCAAGTAAAAGTAAAAGTACTATTATTTATTTATACTTAAAAAAGTAGTCTACTTACATGCAACACAGAATACATTATTAACAGTAATCACATAATTGAGAGATACATGTTTCCACTCATTTCTCCTTCAGGTAAGCCAAAGTTTTACATTATATTGAGACCCTCAGCTGTGCGGCTTTAACGGCTCATGTTGAGCTTTGACTGACAGCACACAGAGCTGCGGCTTTAGGGCGCGTACACACTAGAGTAAACGCTGTGTCAGAGAATGCTGTGAATGTATTTATTTCAAAGGGATGGTGTGTCGGAAGGACGGAGTGGGAAAACGCAAGGGTTTCCGATAATGAAGCTCCTTCATGCGACCAAAAGTTGAGAACGTTTCAACTTTTGCTGCAACACACTCTGGTGAACACATCCGTTGACCAATGCGAATCTCTGAGAGGTGGGACTAGTTTCGCTATGAAACAAAAAAAGACATGGCGGACAAACTCAAACAAGCGTTGTATTCATTCCCTGTCCCCTATTATCTTTCTCTGTCAGGCTAAAAATATAGTAATTGTGGAGAGAGAGCCTGGAGAAGAGTTTCAATGTTTACTGGTACACTGTCAAAAAGATATATTTTAAATAGCCATTATCAATGCGGGAACGCCTCTTCCCTCTGTGGTAAACACCTCCCAAACTGAGCTTTTCGCTTTCCATGCATCAAATGCTCAGTCGGAGCTTTCCCTAGTGTGTAAGTGCCCTTATTCTGTAAATGACGTTCTCTGCATTCCCACATTGAGTTTTATCTGTGATAATGGCCATAAACTAAAATATTTATCAGAAGTGGGGCACTGCAAACTATTACAAACTTAATCATCATGAAATCTAATTTACATGAGGAGGAAGATCGCATTTACATTTAAATGGTAATTAATGTACACAGAACGGAACAAAAATTACAATCTGCAGAAAATAACCCTGTTAGATCGTATGGATTCAGTCAGATTTACGGAGCAGAAAGTGTTTGTGCATCCTTCACTGCGTAACTTTTTGCAAGTACGACGGAAAGCCTATATTGCAAACGATTGTGTAGATAAATAGGTTTAGAGTGCATTCCAATGTGAGCTCAGCGTTTCCTGCACGGAAGTGGCTCACCTTCTCTCACTCATCTGTACGCGTAGCACCACAAATTGCATTAAGATGAGCTTATCGCGTGTGTTCAGCGGGTCTTTGAAAACTGGATGTCTTCTTTTTGAGTTCTGTTGCATTTCTGAAGTGATGTTATGGTTTTTCTGCATGTTTTTTAAATCTAAAGTGAAGCGCTGTCACACAGCTGACACCTCTTGTCGTTATGTGTTTGGAGCCTCATCCGCGAACTGCATCACTTCTGCCATATTTTCGATTTTTCGATTCGGCAATTTTGTAATCGAGGAATTTTCGAGTAATCGAAATAAATCGAGGAATTTTGACAGCCCCAATCCACTGCATTGTATTGAGAAGATGGTTCACAATATTCATTAAAACATCTCCTTTTTTGTTCCGTATAGAAAAAGAAACTCCTAGGTGTTTGGAATGACATACAGTAAATTACGACTTCCATTTTTGGGTGAACTATTCTTTTAACTTTTTAACATGTCTTATAATATTCATTGCCTGATCACACTAACTTTCCACAGAATAACAAAATCATTTTTCAGAGCATTCAGTAAATGTGTTGTGTTCCTCACAAAATAGTTAAGATAATCCCACTCTTCAGAGAAAATTAGACCCTTCTGACAGAGAGATTCATGAACTTCTGTTTGTCAAAACTGTCACCAACCCACATAAAACTGGACTCCTGATTTCCAGAGAAAATACAGATCCAATCTAGGTGGACACCTTACACAGAATTTGCCCATATTCATGGAAAAATCCTTTAACTGAAAAACCACTGTTAGCGTTTGTGTGTGATGTTGAGGGCACAGTTGTTGAAACATGCTTCCTTTTCAGCTTTACTACCTCTTTTCTGCCTTCCTACCTCTTTTTGGACACTCACTAAAGAAAGTAAACATGATGACTGTGCTGAATACATCCAGCAAAAGTTGCACCACAAATGAGAATATCATGTGGGTTATATGGTGTTAAGTTAAATTACATGTAGGTTCAGTGTAAGTACATTTAAATATAATTTGAATTTCACTTCAATTCAACTGTTATGCTGTGATGTTTCCCCCTTTAAAATAGCAGTTGACCTTTTTGTGTCATATCTGAGGGAGTGACGTACGTAAATAAAATTGTGCGTATGGTTCAAACAGTCTTAATCAGTATGTCATTATTTGTACACTTATATTGACCTTGTGAAGCTCAATATTTCAAGTATGATATGGGAAAAATCACAATTATCGATTTTTACAGATTTCTTTTATCTTTTTGCTCTTCCAATATCTATAGCAATTATGGCTCTGGTACTTTGGGCCTGAGGTGGGAAAACATGAATGTTCAGCAGTAACCTTTTCAAACAAAATGGGGGGAAAAAATCCAAAAAATGTTTAGGCACCAGTGGCACAATGTCCTGAGAATGTACTGTAGACCTTGATATATAATTGATGTCCGATAAGAAATCTTTGGTCTGGCAGCAGAAACTCAAGTTAAAATCAAGGTCTCTTTATGAAGTACACACTGTGAGTTCAGTTGTTATCCTCTCACCTTATCCCAAACAGAGCTTCACCCTTCTCCACATTACTCCCAGGGGTTGCATTAACCAAAAATTCTTCGTCATTTACTGATTTTTTTTCATCATAACAGATAATTCCAAATTCTGACCATCATTTTAACAGATAAAAAGAAAAACATTTTAACCTAGTGCATGAGTTTTGACTTCTCTCTCTCTCTCTCTCTCTCTCTCTCTCTCTCTCTCTCTCTCTCTGCCGCTGTGTGTGCACGCCCTGTTTATTGCCTGGTAGTAAAGATTTGTTTCGGGCAACCATCGCCATACTGTACCTGGTAATATGCATCTCTTTTGACCAACTGTTTTCAGATTTCGAGGAGAGGGTCTCTGATTTCATGGCTGCGTACATTTATCATTACGTCAGTGTATTACTGCATGATAATAAAGCACACAAAAGTATAAGAACAAAAAGAAAGTGCAGAAAAGTGGCGTGTAGTTTTTGCCAATTATACTTGAATTCTCAGTTATTTTAGTGGAGTACCAGTAGCTGAGCTTCAGATGTGTGTGCTACTAATCTGCATCACTTTCAGTTGATATCAGGCACATTGAAAAATTTATGTGAACTTGTACGCTAACTGAGCACTTTATTAGAGACACTATGGTCTTAAAAAAGTGCCTGACATGGTCTTCTGCTGTTGTAATCATCCGCCTCAAGATTCGATGTGTTGTGCATTCTGAGATGCTATTCTGCTCACTACAAATGTACAGAGTGGTTATCTGAGTTACCGTAGCCTTTCAGTCAGCTTGAACCAGTCTGGCCATTCTCCATTGACCTCTCTCATCAACAAAGCGTTTCTGCCTGCAGAAATGCCACCCACTTGATGTGTTTTGGTTTTGGCACCACAGTGATGGGCACTGAGTAATCTCCAAAGACTGTTGTGTGTGAAAATCCCAGGAGATCAGCAGTTGGAGAAATACTCAAACCAGCCTGTCTGGCACCAAAAATCATGCCATGGTTTAAATCACTAAGATCAAATTTTTTCCCATTCTGATGGTTGATGTGAACATTAACCGAAGCTCCTGACCCGTATCTGCCTGATTTTAATCATGATTTTAAATTCTACAGGTAGAACTTTTACCCTAGAACTGCTTGGATTCACCATCCTCGCTTGGGGAGTCAAATATCTATTATTTATCCACTGTCAAGTACATGCAATTATATTGTATGCTACGCCCCTGAATCTAGCCTTAGTACTGATGAAATGAAAGCAACTATGATGGATAAAAATAGACCATGACGGAAATTTTACAACTCAGTATATCAGAGTGACTGATAAAGATTTTTTCTAGCGCAACCTCTGATTACTCCATCTAGAGCCATAGCCCAGCCCAAACAGATGCCCCTGACCCCACCTTATGCAGCCATAGAGACATACAAACACACAGACACTCTCAGAACCACAAAGAAACAAACAGAGTTGGGGGCAGACGGCTCGTGACCCCCAGACATTAACACACAGTAATGTGGGAACACACACACAAGCACACAGACTCTGAGTTCTTGACATGCTGGTGGGTGTGTGTCCAGTACTCTTCAATTCCACATAGTTTCGTGTTCTCACAGGAAGGGAGTGTGGGAACCATGCTGTCACTTCCTGTGTTCATAGGCCTCTACCAATCACCATCAGATAAGGGGTGCCCCAATCAGAGCCAGGCTTTAGACACCCATGACCAAGCACCAGTAACAATAAGTGTTACGCAGCCTGAAGAAAAATGTCTTGATCCCAACTTCCCTTGTTTTCCTCTTTTCCCACCAAAAATAGTTGTTTGGAGACAAGGTAGTTTTTGTTTGGGCATAATTAGAGTCTCTTTAATCACGCAGTCTGTTTCCCCTCGACCTGCGACCCCCAGGGTCGCAGCGCAGGATATCCCACTCTTCAGTGCCCATAATGTGGCATTTAGAGAAGATGAAGAGGGGCATTCAGTCCCAAGCAGACAGGAGTGTGAGGTGGAGAGAGAGCCTTATCGCTCCATCATTCCCTCGACAGGCTTGACACCCCCGGTTCAGGCCGCAGAGTCAGATCAAAGCCACGAGAGCTCAAAGCAGCCCAGTGACATGCTGCTCTCTCATGCAGTGGGATGTAATAACTGAGCTCTGCCTGTCCCGCTCATGCAGTCGGCATGCTGGATTCAGTGGAGCATGCACATGTGCAAACACACACTAACCATACAGCTTTCATGCACACACATATATTCACAAAAACACACCTGGCAGAAGTGGAACACATAATCACTTTTCTGAATTTATTCACAAATGTTTACTCACTTACATGGGCATAGATTTGGGTAAAGATGGTAGTGGCAAGACATTTCCCTCAATAAATTATATAAATTAATTAGGGACACTGTCTAGCACAATTGTGTGCAAACAGACGAGTTGTAATAAACAATTTCACAGTGTAAGAGTAAACATGTTGCATTGGTATAGTTTGATTTCTAAATGTCTCTACCAATTCTGAAATATAACCTACACCCTTGCTTACTTTCCCAATGGCCCTGTCTGAGTCCACACTTTAGTGATGTAAAGCCGCATAGGCTGTTGGATGGTAGTCCACTGTGAAGTAGAGGTCGACTGATAGTGGATTTTGCCAATACCGATAACTAAGGTGGTGAGAAAGGCCAATAACTTTTTTAAATCGATTTATAAAATGTCCAAACATTTTCTTATTCTTTCTTTACTATGGTGGGCAAAGACAAAGATTCCAAAATGAATAAAATCCCAGATGCAGTTTTTGTTAAACCAAAATCCCAATAATAACCAAAAAAAAAAAAAAAAAAAAAAAAAGAAGATTGCCGCATAACGCTGGACTTTTAAGTATAAATAAGCCCAAAACACACCTGGGACTTTTATTTTGAAATGATGAAAAAACTATCTGCAAAAATTGGCATAGAACTTCAAAACTTTGAAAAAGAGAGATTTTTTTTTTTTTTTTTAGGTGCGTAGTAATGAGATATCTTCGAGCACAACTGTATATTAAACTTTTTTTTTTTTTTTTTCAGATTTATGCTTGAGAAGTAATATTTATAGCTTTAAGATGACAGACAATTTGATCAGTTTAAGCACATTTTCTAAAAAAAAAAAAAAAAAAAATCTGTGTTTTTGGTACAATATTTTTGCGGCATGCAGCGCCATTATTTGAAAGGGATACCACTTCATTGTTGGGCAGACAAGACAGATCGCTGATTTCATGTGTCAAATGTGTCTCCTGTGACCACTTGTGATAAGATTTTGAGAGGAGGGCTTCTGATTTTGTGACTACATACAGTACATCACTCACTACATCAGTGTGTTACTTAATGATGATAGAGTGGAATAAGTAAAAAAAATCGTATCACCACAATTGTGACGTTTCAATAAAAAATGCCCATTGTTTTTTCTTTCTTTCTTTCTTTTTTTTTTTTTTTTTAAGATGAGGAGCTGTTTTAACTGATCTTCAGATTTACTTCACATGATTTGCTTCACTGCATGTTGATATCAGGCATACTGAAAAGGTACAGTGAAGTCTTGTGTATGTACTGAATATGTATGGCCTTTTTCCAATTGTCCAAGCAGATGGCTATTCTCCACAAATAAAATAAACTTTTCAAAACTAGCAAAGTTTAAAACTCTTGTTTTAGCACAATGGTTGATGGACAGGTGAGTAGGCGGTCCTTGCTGTTGTCCTGGGACCAGTGATGGGCAGTAGCTTTACTACAGATTTACTACAGTTTTACTACTGGAAGGCTAATTCACCATGGGCTCCCTCTGGATTTTCCTATGGGTTTTTGCAATGGGGTTTTTTCAACTTAAGGGTAAAATAAGGTCTGTGTAAAACATTACTTGTAGATACGTGGATGTTAAATTACACATTTTTATACCTCAAACGTGAATTTTGAAGGTGATGTGTTTTTTTATTTTTTTTTTTAAGAATGCAGTTTAATATGACTTCAAAATTCACAACTTCAAAACTGCCATTATAAAAACCCATAGGAAAATCCAGAGGGAACCCAAATCGAATTATCTTCCTGGTTTTGGACTACAACCTACAACCTTTTCAGTAGCGACAAAAGCTTCACTGCTACATCATGTCGTGTACCCCGTTTTTACTGTCGCCAGTTTTGAATCAGAACTTAAGATGTCCCATTCACAAATGAGTCACTCATTTGAATCAGTTTTTTTACAATAAAGTGGTCACACGTGATAGCAAAGCAGTCTGAATCGATTCACGATTCAATCTGAATGACTCAGAAAGCTCACATGCGTGCTGCTGAAACATCTGGAGCGGTTAATCACTCGCCAACACACTAACAGAATACTTTATAACATGAAAATTAAAGGTAATGCTGGTTGCAATGGATATATTAATCTACAATCAATGGAAAACAAACCTGCAAATTTTACCACCAAAATAGTATCAAAACACTTAGAAGCCTACACAAAAACACATAAAAAAATAAAAAATAATAACCATGGCATTACCATGATTTTTGGACATGTCCCATTACCTAGGAGGACCATATAAATATAATACAATGGTATATGAATATGGTAATCATATAGCAAAATATGGTAGTACTATATTCTTTGAAGTACTTTGAAGCACCATGTAAATACAATGGTATGTGAATATGGTAATTATATATTTAAGTACCATGGTTGTACCATATTCTTTGAAGTACTTTGAAGCACCATGTAAATACAGAATGGTACATAAATATGGTACTGTATATGAAAGTTGTATATCAAAGTAACATGGTATTACCTTCTGATACCATCAGATATTGGAGTGTTATTGCCCAGAACAGAAACTTCCAGCACATTCAGAAACACAACAGCTAGTCACAGATTTACAGGATAAGATGAATAATACTTAGAGTTGTTATACATGAATATGCAAAGGAAATTATTTTTAAATGGGCATGGGTTTGTAAAGGTAGCATGTCTAAATGTAAATGTACATGTTAATTTTACATACACATACATTTTATATTGCATCATACTGTACATTAGTATACTGTATTGCACTATACTGTACTATGCGGTACCATGGCTATGATAAATGTCAAGTGAATAAGTCTTTTAGATGCTTTGTCTATAACAGTGTGCTCTGTGCATCTGGTTGAAAACAAAATTTAAGTTGCTTAAATATAGCAAGCAACTTTTGGCATGTAGCTTGTAGTGTAACTTGCTACTTTTCAGTAGCATTGCTTTCAGCTAAGTTTAACTAATTTTTCTGTTCAGTAATTGGTAGCTTATGCCTTCATGTGCTATTGGAATTATCCACCTTCCCACTTCTGAAATGGTAATTACGAGTAGGTCACGCTCAAGTGCTTTGTTGTCAGAAAGAACAGGAAACATGGATGACGCCAGATTTATTCATACATATTTCTTAAGGAACTTTTATTTTGACACCATACTACATATTACTCAGTTAGCTTGCTGACGATAATGGAATTTTGGTGATATACAAGCTATTTTCACAGTATAAAAATGTACAACATGCAACAAATGGTTGCTGATATACATAAATGAATATGTCCAAAACGGCAAAAGTTAACAACTATTTAGTAAAATGATTAAAACCTGTCATTCGCTACAGAAACAGTTGTCTCCTCCGCCATGTTGAAAGTTTATGACTTCTCCATCTAAGAAACTCGGCTATCAAAATTATCTCCAAGTTTCCCAGTCGTAATTGTGAATTGAGGGGTCATTCATGTGCAACTTGTATTTACGATAATTTCGATGGCACGTGAAGACAGCATTTTTTGAGTAGCTTGCCCAACACTGCCTGGGACACATAAGGATGCATTAGCGTTTACATTACAAATGCAACATGGTCAAGTGGTTCTGGCTACATCCGAATGTGGTGACAAAACGTTTTTGACCCCATTTACACCTGAATTTAGCGCTCAGTTAGTCCACTTGCTAGTGCTCTCATGTTGCTAAGATAAAGAGACCATCATGTATAGCTCATATTTCACATGAAGGTGGTGTTTTCTTTATACAGTGAGGTCCAAAATATCTGAGACCAAAATGAACATCTGGGATTTGAAATCTAATTTAAACCTAGAAATAAACAAAGCTTTAGAATTGCAAAAAATGTAAAACAAAAAGAAACGTTCGTTTTTATGTAAAATGAATAATAAATATTTCAGATTCTGCATGACTTCTGCTGTATATCACAAATCAAATAAGCAAATGTTTGACATTGGCCATGTTAACTTTGTACAAAAGGTCAGATTTCCTTGCTTCCATTAAAGCACACAAGATTCTTTTTGGAGCATTCTCAAATCATGTTGGGGTAACATGGATAATCAGGTGTTACACAAACTTGTGTGGCTAATGCCAGCTCGAGTGCATGTTGTCATTAAAGCAAAAGGGGACATACCAAATACTAAGAAATAAAGTATTTCTAGGAAATAAGTATAACAACTATTTAACAAGAATTCATCTTTAAAAATGTATTTTGACTAAAATTGTAAATATAAGTATATTCACTAGTGTTCTCAGACTTGTGGACCCCACTGTAAATATCTCATATTGGTCTGCAACATCAGAAGTTTGCTGAGTCGCACTCTGTGATCAATAGATGGATTAATTGCTCTTAGAGCAGGGTGCTGGGGTGGCCCTCAGGCACGGGGTGGACTGGAGAAAGTGTGTGTGTGTGGGGGGGGGGGGTTAAGGAGCCCTGGTAGCCCCCACCCAGGCTCACCTGGCAATGTGCAGGCCAGCCTTCAGATTAGGATCTGAAAGAGGGAGATAACGAGTTTACTGCCCCCTGGACGGGGTGCTGGAGCCAGGGAGGGTGTGTGTGAGAGAGAGTGGGCGTGTGTGTTTGTTTTAACCAGAGGAGACTGATGCAGGCCTTTTTTTTTTTTTAATAAATAAAAAAGCACAGCAAGGCTGTAAAAGCCCTGCATGGTTAGAATACCAGCCACTGTTGGTGAATGGACACCATCCATCATTAAAAAGCTCAAACACATACACACACACCTATCTTGTACAATCTGAATAAATGACACTGATCATCACACTGAAAACTGACAAGAAACAAGAGATACTGCAGAAAACTGTGATGGTGCAAAGTCAACATTTATTATGCACTGTGTAATTCATCATTAGTTCAGTGTTTACATGCATTTATTTGGCTATATTAAAATACATTAATCATTTTATTTTAAAAGAAAATGTTTAACATATTTAATATTTAATAAAATTTTAAATAATAAATTGTAATAAATTACTATCTGTAATTTATTATTATTATTATAATAAATATAATAATAATAAATTATAGTTTGTGGCATACAGAGTACAGACCATAATTTATGATTGTTTCAAGATGATTTATTTACATACATTTTCAAATGTCCTTTTACATTTGATCCAAAGGCAGAACTTGATCAACAATTTATTTGAAAGTATTCAGTGTTGGGTGAAATTTGATTACAAAGTAATTATTTACTTTAATATAATGACTTTTAGGCACAAAAAGTAGTGTAACACATTCTTGTAATCAGATTACAGTTACTTACTTTCAATGAAAGTAATTTTAAGTACATTACTTGGGTTACAAATATATATAAAAAAATAAAATAATTATGTGTAATACAATTAAAATGTGAATTCACATGTTCATATTTGTGCCTGTTTGCATTTCTTTGACAGCTGAAGGGTGTGACAATGAACAAGGAGAAAATAGACATTATTTTGAATTTGTTGAGCATGAAAACAAAAAATGTTTATGACAAGTGTTTTAGAAAGTAACTTAAAAGTAAAGTAATTAGTAATGTGATTACTTTCCCAATCAATTATTCAGAAAAGTATTATAATATGATTACATTTTAGAGAAGTAGTTAGTAAATTAAAATAATTTTTTGTCCACTTTACCATGCAAAAATGATCATTATCTGTAGTGCAACCTCTGATTGGAACACATATTCTGTACAGTGTTGCAGCTTTTGAATAACAGCAATAGAAACATTGCTCGAACATTTCTACCGATTGACACATTGCCCACCTCTAAATAGTATTAAATAATTAGCAAAAAAAAAAAAATACCATGAAACTATTATAGTTTTTTGGACATTTACCATGGCAATACCATATTTTTGGATAAGAACCATGGTATACTTTGAAATATCTTGAGTACCATGTAAATACCATGGGGCTTGAATATGGTGATCATTCAGTACCATGGTATGTCTCAAAATACCATGTTACAATCCGATAATATCACTGTACCATGATACCACTACAGTAATGTGATATGAAAACTAATTTCAGAGGTAATTTCACATAATTTGAGGTAGTGCAGTGGTGAGTATTTACACGTGCAGATTCACACCCAATTTACTTCCAGACATGAGCACACAGGAACAAGAACACATGACCCAAAATAAGAGTAATTAGCAGGTGTGTCTGGACCCAAAATGCTGTGCCATAAAGACGAACAAGCCAACAATGAGTAGCGTTGTTAAAAATGCCACACTTTCCTCCAGAGCAAACAAATGGACAGCACCGAGCAAACTCATCAGCATTAAAAAGCCGACAGATATTGAGACAATGACTCATGCTAACATTTACTCACACATTCAAATGTAAAAACACACACACAGAGATTCAGATGTGTGAGCTCACACAAATTCTCAGAAGTGCACACATAATCTCACACAGGCACGTGTGTGTATGTGTGTGTGTATGGCCAGAGCAGACCCCTGGCAGCAGGCTTTTCGGGATGGCACGTGAGCGGCTCTCTCTCAGCTGTGTTTACGCAGTGGCAGGCGAAAGGAGGAGAGTGAGAGATGAAGAAAAGAAAGAGTGAAAAAGAAAAGAGCAGCAGCCCTCCAGAGAAAGGGGGAAGAGAGGGGGAGAAAGGGCAGGGGCCCAAACAATGACCCCGTCACTGCAGGTGCAGTCCTGTGGACACAAGGCCGGGAGTGTGTCTCATTCTAGTCCCCTTTTAATGTGATAATAGAACTGATACTGTTGTCTTAGTTCTCTCTCTTTCTCTATTGCCATCGCCCCAGCCGCCTCGCTCAGAGCCGCCCCCTCCCTCACGCATTTAACTCATTTACATGAGGCCTTTTGCAAGTGAGTTTGTATTTAAGTGCAATGTTGGGGAGTAACTAACTAAAAGTAATGATGTAGTACATTTTTCAGTGTGTGACAGTAGCTTAGCTGTTTCCAAAAAGTAGCTTTTCAAAAAATTATAAATTTATTTGATTTCCTGTGAAGTCACTGTTTGGCATTTTACATAATTTTATTGCTGAAAATGTAAATGCTGCTCTTCATCACTGTTTTCGAATCAGTTATGTAAATTAAGGTATTTTTCTAGTTTTATTGGTTGTATTTAGTGTAAATTTATCTCTTGAAATGCTGTTTAATGCTAATAGTTTTGGGGGAGATCGGGGCTTGTTGTCAAACATTTTTAGTCCTGTGAATATTTTTAAAAGTAGGTTTATTTTTGAAAGTCAATTTTAGCATTGATGCTTACCTTGAAGCCTTGGCTACAAAAAAAGCTATTGAACATTTTCATCATTCTTGCCCAGGAAAAATTATACAGTTAACAGGGCATGTTGTCACGCTATATTGGGTAAGTTTTCACAATTGAACCTGCCACTAAACCAGTGGTGTAGATTTTATGTAAACCATCACACATCCACGAAAACAAAATCTACACTTTTATAAAACAGACTGTTATTGTCTTTTGAGCACAACGTCAAATGAAAAACAATTATAAGGCATTAAACGATTGATTTAAAAAAAAAATAAAATGGAAAAGGTAACGCACAAAAATATCAAAACTAACAAATTTTGTAACTGATAAATTGTATAAATATATGATATTTAAACACACAGCAACATGCCCCGAATTGACTTTCAGGAAAAATAGCTTTATCCTTAGAACAGCTTTAAATCTTTCAGTAAAAATATGCCTTCATAATTAAGTTGACCCTTGTCTTAATGTATACCAGTGTGGTTTGATTACCTTTGCTTGTTTACCTAACAGCTATAACAAAAATATAATAATAATGAAAAGTTTGGAGGGCATATATACACAAAAATTATTCTAATTTAAAACGGTTTTAAACTAGCTGTTTTACACCAGCATATAAAACCTCTGCAAGATGTTGTGCAATTGGACTTTTGACTCCAAATCTTATCGTTACTGAAATATAGCCTTTGTAACAACTTCACCATTATACAACTAGCCCTGGTCTCCCCTGTATTTAAAAACATATTGCCCCAATAAAATAGATTTAATGTAGTTACTACTTTTTGTTATTAGCTTGTAGTGTAGCTAACTACTTTTTTTAAAAGAGTAGCTTAACTGTAGTTTAAGTAAAAATAGTATATTTATCATAATTATAATATTAAGCGAGCAATGTTACAAACTTTACAACTTTAATATTTACCATGGTAACCATATTATCTGCCAAAATACCATAGTTACAACAGACATTACTGCAGAAAAATGTTTTAATAATTTACTCTGTTTTTTCAGTAGTAACAGTTACCATAGTAACTATGGTATTTTGGTGGAAAATACAGTAACCATGGTACATTTTTTGCATATACATTAACAAACCAAGTGTTATCTTAATTTGCACTTGTATGATAGTTTTACATGCAATTGAAACTTGCAGTTTTGAAAAACAATCCTAAGAACACAAATTTCTTTCTGCAAATTTTTCTTGTCATTTTCCAAAAGCATTCTGTCTTTTGATTACGGCATCTTTATGGAATTGTACTGTGATGTGAACTGTGATTAATTTGTACAGATTTACTTGCAGTTAAATAATAAATCAACAAATTCATAAATAATCTTTAAACCTTAAAAGTCTTGTATCCAAAATGTTTTAAGTGTAAATCTACATGCCAACATGCTCCGTGAGACATTTATTTGTGATTTGTGTGGAAAGGTCACAAGTGAGAAAATGAGTTTATGGTATGTTGTGTTTGAGAGTGGTGTGTGTGTGTGTGTGTGTGTGTGTGTGTGTAAGGGGCTTAATCTGTGTTCACACACATTTAGGAAAGACCCCCAGAGAGCAACCTCATCTCTTACAATGCAGCTCCAATTCTCTTTATTGCTCAATTCCTGACCCTCTCAAAGAATTAAATGCTGTGTGTGTGCGTTCATGTGTGAGTGAGACTTCAGAGAGGGAGAATTACCAGATGTTATTTTAAACATGATTTTTAATATCTCCTTATCATTTAATCGACATGACAAAAGTTAAGAAAGTTTTACACACTACTGGATTAAAAATGCAAAATTACTATTTAAATTTATGAGATGATTAGTGATTACTGCATGCCACTCGCTGAATTAAATGTGCTGAATCAACTTATATCAACTTTTTGAGGTCATTTCATAACAATTCAGTGTGCTACTATTTGCAACTTTTATCTTTTTAACTTTTACCATAATGCATACTGTTTTACTTTATTTTTACAAAAGTAGGCAGTATGATGTACAGTATGATGTGAGCTGTACACTAGTATTCTATTTTGAATACAGCCTCATTTAATTCAAACTCTAGCCTATTTATATTAGACCTTTGTACTAACAATACAATATAAAGTGTTTAATTTAAACATAGTACATGAAAAATAAATATAATAAAAACTAGATATTCACATTTTCTGAAGAAAGTATGAGTGGTGCTTGGCTGTGAAAAACTCGCTGCTAAGGTGTTAAAGAAATATTTTGGGCTCAATAGTCAATTATGGTCAAAGTTAAGATCAATCGAATGTTTGCCTGGGTCACTGTTTACTTTCAGTGAATGTTTTTTTTTTTTTCTCCATATTTTGAAAGTGAATGGTGACTGAGAGTGTCAGTCCCTAACATTCTGTCTAACATCTTTTGTGTTCCATATAACACAAAGCGTCACACTGGTTTTGAACAACATGAGGGTAGGGAAATTATGACAGAATATTAAATTATGGCTGAGCTATCACTTTAAAGAGATAGTTTACCCAAAAATTTAAATTATCTCATAATTTACTCACCCTCATGCCATCCCAGATGTGTATGACTTCCTTTGTTCTGCAGAATACAAATTAAGATTTTTAGAAGAATATTTTAGCTCTGTAGGCCAAAACTTTGATGCTCCAAAAAGCACATAAAGGCAGTATAAAAGTAATCCATAAGACTCCAGTGGTTAAATCCATATCTTCAGAAGTGATATGATAGGTGTGGGTGAGAAACAGATCAATATTTGTCATTTTTTGCTAGACATCAGGGGCGATATGCAGAGAAGAATGTGAATCACCAAAAACACAAGAAGAAGAATGTGAAAGTGATCTGTTTCTCATCCACACCTATCACATCGCTTCTGAAGATATTGATTTAACCACTGGAGTCTTGGATTATTTTATGCTGATTTATTTGATTTTGTTTTAGCTTTAAAATGTTGCCACCCATTCACTTGCATTGTATGGACCAAAAGAGCTGAGAAATTCTTCTAAAAATATTCATTTGAGTTCAGCAGATGAAAGAAAGACATACACATCTGGGGTGGCATGAGGGTGAGTAAATAATGAGAACTGTAATTTTTGGGTTAACTATCCCTTTAAGGGCTCTTGTCAGATCACACATTTATCACACATTATACATTTTCACTGTATATGTGCAAATGTATAATGTGTGATAAATAAATATAATTATAATTAAATTATAAATTATCTGGATGAATTTGTCAATAAAAGAGGTTTGGAAACATTTCTAGTAATTATTACAGTGAAAACATGAAAATGTCCCACAAGGACATTATATATAATGCTGAAATATAAACCAAAGCAAGATCATGTTTTATTAATGCCTACTTTTGCTATTTCATAGCTTTTAATGTCCTGTGTGGATTCTTATTTCAGTGTAGTTACAATTTTCAGTGTCGAAAAAATTTAGATCATTAGTTTTGTACAACAGTACCGCAACTCTCTACATGTATATACTCATCCTAGTGCGTAGGGCACCAACCCAGGTCGTGGAACACTCGCTGTGTCTGAAACCACCCCCTATCCACTCCCTAATAGTGCACTATTTTGGGTGTCTGCTATTTTGTAGGAGCGTCTGAATTCTGAGTGAGCCACTCGTTCCCTACTTTTGTTCACTCATTATTACCCACAATGCACTCTAATTTCGAGTGTACATTTGATGTACACTCGACAACCATTAATTGCCCACAATCCACCACGGGGAAGACATACGAGCTGGGAGTTTACTGCTTCCTTCACTCCTGCAATGTTTTATTTCATGCTGAATGTATTAAATTACATTTTGACAAATCTATTTGAACGATTTCGGACACAGCCAGTCTCTCTTCGCCATATGATCGCCTCGCACCTGCACATCTCTCACGCGCTGTGCACGCGCAGAAATGCTGTCTGTTCGCGCTCCAGTTGTCAATCACGTGAATGGCAGAGCAAAAGGTGTTTATTTACACTTAACTTGGATTTATAATTAATCTGCCTGAAGTAGCTGCGATTGTTTCCAGTACCCCCGCAAGGGCGTGGGGTAAATGCGTAAATACTGCTCATAACATGCGGGACATGGGACAAAGCGCACTAATATATATTGCTGAATTGATTTAAAAATGTACACTTAAAAACTGATGTCATAAGAGCCCAAATACATTATCACCCTGAAAATGACCATCTCATTACACAGAAAATCCCGTGTTAATCCTGAAATATCAGCTTGTCTTGGTGTTAAAGGAAGGCATTGCATGAAGAAACTTTTTTCACTGTGCGGAACGAAGAAAGTGTTTCACTTTGAAGAGTTTGATGCTGCAGCAGTGATTGAGTGACAGTCTGAGACAGCGTACACATTAATTAAAATTAAACTCAGTAATGTAACGACAGGAATGCCACCCATTGTAAAGAAGTAAAAGTAAAAAAAAATTCATTAGAAATTTACTTGAGTGAGAATAAAAAGTACCCACTTTTAAACCTACTCTAAAAGTAATTTTTTCCCCAAAAAGTTACTCAAGTAAATGTATCGGAGTAAATGTAGCGCATTACTATCCACTTCTGTACAGTTGAAGTCAGAAGTTTACATACACCTTAGCCAAATACATTTAAACTCAGATTTTCACAATTCCTGACATTTAATCGTAGAAAACATTCCCTGTCTTTGGTCAGTTAAGATCACTACTTTATTTTAAGAATGTGAAATGTCAGAATAATAGTAGAAAGAATGATTCATTTCAGCTTTTATTTCTTTCATCACATTCCCAGTGGGTCAGAAGTTTACATACACTTTGTTAGTATTTGGTAGCATTGCCTTTAAATTGTTTAACTTGGATCAGACATTTTGGATAGCCTTCCACAAGCTTCTCACAATAATTTGCTGGAATTTTGGCCCATTCCTCCAGACAGAACTGGTGTAACTGAGTCATGTTTGTAGGCCTCCTTGCTCGCACACGCTTTTTCAGTTCTGCCCACAAATTTTCTATCTGACTGAGGTCAGGGCTTTGTGATGGCCACACCAATACCTTGACTTTGTTGTCCTTAAGCCATATTGCCACAACTTTGGGGGTATGCTTGGTGTCATTGTCCATTTGGAAGACCTATTTGCGACCAAGCTTTAACTTCCTGGCTGACGTCTTGAGATGTTGCTTCAATATATCCACACAATTTTCCTCCCTCATGATGCCATCTGTTTTGTGAAGTGCACCAGTCCCTCCTGCAGCAAAGCACCCCCACAACATAATGCTGCCACCCCCATGCTTCATGGTTGGGATGGTGTTCTTCGGCTTGCAAGCCTCACCCTTTTCCATCCAAAAATATCGATGGTCATTATGGCCATACAGTTCAATTTTTGTTTCATCAGACCAAAGGACATTTCTCCAAAAAATAAGATCTTTGGATTTTTTTATGGTGGTTTTGGAGCAGTGGCTTCTTCCTTGCTGAGCAGTCAGGTTATTTCGATATAGGACATGTTTTACTGTGGATATAGATACTTGTCTATCTGTTTCCTCCAGCATCTTCACAAGGTCCTTTGCTGTTGTTCTGGGATTTGCACTTTTTGCACCAAACTACATTCATCTCCAGGAGACAGAATGTGTCTCCTTCCTGGGTGGTATGATGGCTGCGTGGTACTATGGTGATTATACTTGTGTACTATTGTTTGTACAGAAGAACGTGGTACCTTAAGGTGTTTGGAAATTGCTCCCAAGGATGAACCAGACTTGTGGAGGCCCACATTATTATTTTTTATTTTTTTTTGGCTGATTTATTTTGGTTTTCCCATGATGTGAAGCAAAGAGGCACTGAGTTTGAAGGTAGGCCTTAAAATACATCCCCAGGTACACCTCCAATTGACTCCAATTAGCCAATTAGGCTATCAGAAGCTAACTGGCTAATTACCAAAATGTTTGACATCATTTTCTGGAATTTTCCAAGCTGCTTTAAGGCACAGTTAACTTAGTGAATGTAAACTTCTGACCCACTGGAATTGTGATATAGTCAATTAAAAGTAAAACAATCTGTTTTTAAATAATTGTTGGAAAAATTATGTGTGTCATGCACAAAGTAGATGTCCTAAACGACTTGCCAAAACTATTGTTTGCTAATATGAAATCTGTGGAGTGGTTAAAAAAGTAGTTTGAATGATTTTAACCTAAGTGTATGTAAACTTCTGACTTTGTAACTTTACACAGAAAAGGTTAGCAAGTGATTTTATGACACTAAAATCAATAGTTTTTTCATCTTGTGGCCATACTTTTGAAACCGCGAGTATTTTAACATTTACGGATTGGCCCCATTTACTTCCAGTGCTTCACTGTAACTCATATTTTTCCTTTTTTTGAGGAAAAGGAGGGACGAGTCGAAATATTTTTTTTTTGTGGTAATCAACATTATGCCACAAATGCTGTTGATTGAGCTTAACTTGTATTAAACTATAAAAATTCCTTTAAGGTGCTCTTATGGGTTTTCAGAACATGGCT
This sequence comes from Myxocyprinus asiaticus, assembly GCF_019703515.2. NCBI lineage: Eukaryota > Metazoa > Chordata > Actinopteri > Cypriniformes > Catostomidae > Myxocyprinus > Myxocyprinus asiaticus. The sequence continues at coordinate 20,844,270 of NC_059378.1, read as the reverse complement.
ATGTGGTTGTTAGGGTGTTCTATAGTGGTTGCTATGGTATTCTGGGTGGTTGCTTACCAGCCCAAGTTGAAAGAGTCAACCCCCACGTTTTTATGATATTCTGATTCCTAGATATGGCTCGGGTCCCTCCTTCATTGAAAGTCTATGGAATTTTTCACCTGTTTTATTGTCTGCTCTGAAAAATATCTCAAGTCTGATTACTTAAAAAAGTAGTAGCACACCTCTCCTCAATAGGCCACATGATTTGAAGTATCATGCATGTCCGTAGCACAAACAGTACACAACAAATTACATGCCAAAGTTTAATACTTAGGGTCAGATGTTTGTTCCAATCCCTAACCATAAGTTTGATAATGATGCTTCACCTTCAATAATAACAAAATAATAAATAAAGCAGGAGTAACTTTGCAGTTACAGACTCTCTCTTACTTGAGAACAAACCTGCAATCTATGTGTTAGCAGCCCAGGGGTAAAGGGATGTTACAGCCCTCTGACCCAGATATACACATATCCATTGTCACACATATCCATTGTCACACACTCATACTGATCATTGGGCCACCTTTCCTGGCCTTTTGATAAAACTTATACAGAAACAACGTATCTCTCACAAACAAATAAGAAACACATATTCAAAGAGAGCCTATGGAATGCAAGCAAATACAAAAACAAATATGTCAGGGTTGTTAAGATCATAGCCACAGGTAAGCACACACAAACACACTCACACAGTGAGTACCCTGGGGGCAGCAATGGGAGGTATTGAGTGTGCTAACAGAAAAACATGTGTAAAGCTTTAAATAAGACATAAAGTTAAGAGTCAAACTCCCACCTCCCACTCGCTGTCTTTACCTCCTCTCATCCTCGCTACGCCCAGATTATGAAGAGAAGAAAAGGGCAGAGGCTGAAGATGAATACCATCTCTCTTTCTCTCTCTCCCTCTATCTTTTTCCATTGCTCGGCACATATGAATGCTTAATTAAATGTGCAGCTTGTGCAAAGTATTATTCCATTTGAGATGCTTATCAGCCATCTATGTAATAAGATCTTCGCAGGCTCATAGCTACATTTCAAGCAAATTTCCTCCCTATTTTTGTTCTCGTACCTCCATTCTGCTGTCGGCGCAATCTTTTTTTGTGCAGAGAAGACATGTGCCATGTGTATTTGTCTGTGTCTGTGTGTGCTTTAATATCCTGGTCGAGCATGTTTTGCTTAATTAGCACTTGTACGAAAATACGAATATTGCAGGACGAATGAAATCTGTTTTACGAATCTGGTAAAAATGAAACATCATTATATTGTTTATTCATAACAAAAACAAATGATGAAATAGTAAGAAAGGGAAGTGAGAAAGATGTTCCTTTACCTCCCCAATTCTCTCTCTTTTAAAGGCTGGTCTCACTTTTAAGAGCGAACTAATCTGTCTTCAACAGTGTAAAATATGAGACTGTTTTTGAATGTGTCTGCCATCAGCAATCCACAACATGATTCATCATTTACAACTCAAGGTTCTCTGAGGGTGGCCTGACTGCTCTATTGCAATGTTTGTTCTTTTCATCAGTTATGTTTACTGTTAATTTGTTCTCTTATAATTTCTTTCTTTTTTTTCTCATTCTTTCTTTCTGTCACTTGCAAAACAATTACAGTATTGCTATAAAAATACCAAGGTTTTGGACATATGCCATGGTATTATTTGAAGTACCCTGGAGAACCATGCAAATTACATGTTCGTTCGTTCGTTCTTTCTTTCTTTCTTTCTGTCTTTCTTTCCATCACTTACACAAAAGTATACTGGTATTACTATGTTTGATGTAAATGTCATGTTGTTTTGAACATGCACCATGGAAATACCTTGGTATTCTTTGAAGTACCTTTGAGTACAATGTAAATACCATGGTATATAAATATGGCAATCATTAAAAGGATAGTTCACCTAAAAATGATTTCTCATCATTTACTCACCCTCATGCCATCCCAGATGCGTATGACTTTCTTTCTTCTGCTGAACACAAAAGAAGATTTTTAGAAGAATATTTCAGCTCTGTAGGTCCTTACAATGGACAGTAAAAAAAGTAAAAAAAATTATAGTAAAAAAGGAATTAGATATTGATCTGTTTCTCACCCACACCTATCATATCACTTCTGGAGATATAGATTTAACCACTGGAGGCATATGGATTACCTTTATGCAGCCTTTATGTGCTTTTTGGACCTTCAAAGTTCTGGTCACCATTCACTTGCATTGTATGGACCTACAGAGCTGAGATATTCTTCCAAAAATCTTTGTTTGTGTTCAGCAGAAGAAAGAAAGTCATACACATCTGGGATGGCATGAGGGTGAGTAAATGATGAGAAAATTTTCATTTTTGGGTGAACTATCCCTTTAAGTACCATGGTATCATCTGACACCATCAATATATCAAGGTCCTGCTACAGTTTTTTGAAAGGGTTCCTTTCATTTTCCCAACTTTTTATTTTCATAACTAGTAATAAAACCAAATTTCTCATATCTCATCCAACTGAGATCTCACCGCAATCAATACTGAGAGGATATATCAAACACAACCGGAGCAATTCTGCAGAGAAATGTCAAACAGACAACACGTTCAAATTCAGACCTTTAACAAGCATGACATCATTCCTATAGGCTTGTGATCAAACCTTTTCCAAAGAATTACCAGACATATATGATGCAAAACAACACTGAGGTCTGCATTTGATTTCCTCTCATGAGTTAAAATCTCATTTCATGCTGTCAGAGAAAGATCAGGCATCGCTCATAACAGACCCAAGCCGGAGAAAGGACACAGCCGAGACTTTTTCCCTCTCCATCCAAGGAATGAAAGAGGGAGTGAGAGTTGTCAGCGTCGCATTCCTACAAACACACGGACAATGATCAGCCTGCCCTCAGAAAGATGCTTTTTACAACCTCAGGATAGATGAGGAGGATGAGTTATAATAACAGCATTTACACCCTCTATAAATCTACTCACACACAGGTTCACATAAACTTTTGTGTTTAGAGGTGTCTGCTAAAGACCACTACTGCCTCCCAATGGTGATGTGTGAACTGCACTCAGGACAGGTATAGAGGTTTATAATTTTCCTAGATCCAGGGAGTGACTCTCACACACACACACACACACACACACACACACACACACACACACACACACACACACACACACAGATAGTAGATCAATTAAAGCATTTAAAAATTGTATTGATGTGCCTTTTGCTTTTGTGGATTAGGACAGTGTAGAGTGAAAGAAAAGTATCCGGAGGAATGGGAGCACGAAATAACACAGGCTGAAACCTGCATCTCTGCAAGATACAAACACTGCACCACAGTTTAAAAAAAAAAAAAAAATATTTTTTTTTTTTGAACAATCTTAAAGGATTGCATACATTTACAATAGTGCTTTATAAATTTAGCATTCAAGCAAATAAACTGTAATCCAAAATATGTTGTAGTGAATATTATACACTACAAGTAAAAAGACACTTCTACTGATACTTTATTATTACTATCTTAAATTTTAGTCTCTCCAAAGTAGCCATATTTTGTTCACATACAGTTCTGCAAAATTTTCTATCCACCGCAAATTCTCTAAACCACCTTCGTGAGGTATCAACCTTGAATTCTTTTTAAACAGTATTTAAAAAGTTCCCATGTATGCTAGCCACTTGTTTGCTGCTTTTCATTCACTGTTCGGTTCAACTCAGCCATTTCAAAATACATTTTTCGTAAGGCACATCCTGTCTACAAAATGAATTTCAAGCATTTAAGCATAAGTCTTTAGATCAAAAGTCTAAAATACAAACATTCAGTTTGGTATGCCCATACAGTGCTAATGTGTTTTAGTTATAGTTTAAATACAGTGACAGTTAATCCCACACACTTCTATGTGTGCAATACTGACAACAGTCATACTGCTGGTATGCTCTTTTTCCTTTTACTCACGACATCTCCCAACTCGCTGATCCCAGATCTGTTTTTCTGCTTAGTATCAGAAAAAACACAAGGGAGTCTGATCCCTGGTCAACTCAAAAAAGTTACAAGTTATACAAGTTACCCATCCATCACATTAAAGGGAACTTGATGTGCGACTTCTCTCAATTACTGAGTCATCCTCTCTTTTCAACACCCGCAGAGGTCGTGACCCTCATTTATTACTGAACCAGTCCTCACAGATGTTGCAGAACTGTGTTAGTCAGACTCTGAGGCATCTAGCCGCTACCTGACCGCTGCTCTGAGATCAGGGTGAGAACTAGGGTTATTGTGTAAGGCTGTCATTAGCTTAAGATCATGATGTCATGCGTGAACAATTTTGCAGTGAAGTGAGAAATAGCCAAAATAGGTGTTAGAAACTCACTGTCGTTCTCTCTCCTTCCCATTTTCCCCCTAAGGCTACTTAGCCCAACACAACTCGACAAACTGCTGGGTTTCAGGAAGAGTATTTTATGTATAACTTCGGTTCGGGTTTGTAATTACTGAACAATTCTACACTTATCTGATCACATGTGGTCAGTGCAAACGATGTCCATCCTGTCACTAATCACTTTTGGATGTAGTCAGAAACCCATGTGATCACATTGCATTTGTAGTGTAAATGCTAATGCATCTTGATGCACAAACAACAGGATATCAGCGAAGGACAGCATAAAACGTTATGCTTTATCAACACTGACATGCTGACATAGTGAGTGATAGTGTACAGTGTATGTAGTCCCGAAATCAGAGACCCTCCTCTCAAAATCCGATAACAAGTGGTCACAGGAGATGCACAGGTGTAAACACTGATCTGTCTCATCTGACCACTTGCGATCGGATCACCCATGACGAGACATTAATACCAAGTTAAATGCAGCCAGAGAAAAAGCGGTGTAAAAACGAAGCATGTGAGAATATCTCAAACTACTCGCTCATGATTTCGGGTTTGGTCTTAAAATCTTGTCAGTGCTTGCAGGGTAAGGTTAAATTGGGTTGGGACACAGGGTCACTTTATACAGGCTTGAATGTAATGCATGTGCAGATTTCTAGTCCTACTATGTACAGTAGGCTAGTCATCTTGGTGTATAGTTAAAAATAAATGTTACTTTGTATCACTTCATCGCTGTGTTTGCTAAATGAGTGTACTTAATCATGCACCTCCACACGCACACACATACACATTAAAGCGATAAGCGTTTCATAAACAATTTGATAAGAACAGAGGGATTGAATGCAAAAGACTGAGCCACAGAAAAGAAGAGAGATAGAGAGAGTGTGTGTTGGGGGGATCGAGGGAAGAGGGTGAATTACTGTGAGCAATTTTAACATTAAAAAGAGTGGGAGAGGAAACCAAAAGGGAAACAAAGGGAAGGAAACTTCAAAATGCTCTTTGAGGAGAATGAGATCACAGGCAGCAATTATATAATTCCTGTCAAGTGATGGCAGAGATAGCCTAGGAGGAATGCACACGCTGCGGCCGAAACAACTGCCTTCAGAGCGGCCCAGAGTCGCGAGGTCATTCGAAGGTCAGCTGCAGGAAGGAGCACGGGGAGACGTCTGAGCACCAGAACACCACCTATTTCAGCTCTCAAATGCTATCGCTTTGCCACTCCAGTTTTATCGGCCCTCCTGTTCCCTCGTTACAATGAGAGCAAGTGGCCAGGATGTACAGTAGGGTCCATAAGTTTAAGATCACTAGTGAAAATGCTTCTATTTTTGCCCTTTTTCTTTTTAACACAAACTTTTTCTATTACAAGTTATATTATCAGCACAAAGGAGTTAATATTGCCAATGTCACAAATATGCTTACACTGGATTAGTGACCCAGAAATGCAGATTTTCTTCTTCATTTTATGTCATAACTTCTTTGTTTGCTAAAACTTTCTGTTCATTTCCAGGTTTAAGTGGAAAAAAAAACAAAAATCACAGATTTTCAATGTGGTCTCAGACTTTTGGACCCCACTGTACGTAAGATGTGCCGCAGTTGCATTCGAACATGCAGATCTTGTTTGTTAATGCACAGGACGTACAATATCGTTCCAATAGTACAAACAGTAAATGTCAAGATAAACTTTTTTTTTGTATTACTGTCCTTCACATTAAAACTCTGGAACAAAAAGCTTGAACTCTGACCTGTCTGATGGTCCGAGTGTACCCCAGTGTGGGCGGAGGGCTAGTGTGCAAGGGTAAAGGGGCAACAAGGGAGTGGAAGGTTCTTGGAGGGTTCCCAGGGAGAGCAGCGTGGCTGGTGGAGGCAGTTTGTCTGCAGAAACACATGCAGACTCCAACAGTGATGCCTATCAGCACCGCTACAGCCTGTTGGGGGAGGGAGGGAGAGGAAGGGTGAGAAAAAAACAAGTGAAAAATAGAGAGAAGTTGGTTAGCACATAAGCACATTCATAAACAAATATCCATAAACGCATAGTTATTTCTCCCAAAGCATCCAATTATTAGATCATAACGGGAAAAGAAAGATACTGAGAAGAGGGAATGTAATATAAGGACTTAATTGTCCTTCAGAGGGACATTGTTATAACGCTAACACTTCTTACCAGTTAAAGGTTAAGTAATTGTAAAAAATAGCAAAAAGTGTAAACACTGTGAGTTTGTGGCACTATCAAAACATTGCTATTTTTGTTTGAGTATCCTGACAAGCCAGACACAGCAACATTAGCTCAGCCAATGGCATGTGTTTTGGGGTGGGACTATCTATTTGTCCAACCAATGGCAGATGGGGGAGATCAGGAAACCTGTTAAAAACAATTCTGTTTGGTGACACAAGTGGTGCAGAAATGATACACTGCAACTTCTAATGCTACAGTACTGTGCAAAAGTATTATGTACTTTTGAAAAATGTTTCATAGTGAGGATGTCTTCAAAAATAATGCCATAAATAGTTTTCATTTATCAGTTAACATCATACTAAGTCCAGTAAACATAAGAAAACTAAATCAATATTTGATTTGACCACCTTTGCCTTCAAGACAGCATCAATTCTCCTATAGGTACACCTGGATAGAGATTTTCTTGATTATTGGCAGAAAGGATGTTCCAATCTGCTTGGAGAATTCACCACAGTTCTTCTATCTATTTAGGCTGTCTCAATTGCTTCTGTCTCTTTATGTAATCCCAGACTGACACTATGTTCAGTGGGGGGCTCTGTGGGTGCCATGCCATCTGTTGCAGGGATCCCTGTTCTTCTATTCTAATCATTTCTATTTGCAAAAGGAATGTTTGGTAGTCAAAACATTATATTTCCTATTGCCACATGAAAGGTGAAAATATAAATAACCATCTTAAGACAAATGTTTTTGTGAAACATCTTATGTGCCTAAGAGTTTTTTACAGAACTGTATATGATTGACATAATACTTTGTCTTCAGTATGACTAGTCATATTAGAGAATTGAGAGTTGAATGAAGTGTCAATCTTGTTGATATAATCTAAGTTATACTCATACTGTAAATGCTGCCCCTGGGCCAGTGCTGGTCAAATACATGTTGACATACCAGTTATGGTAATCACAGTGTAGAGTTGAGGAGGGCGGGGCCAGGCTGGAATGACGCACGCCCGGTCCCCAATCAGCCTGATGGGGCGCGCGAGGGATAATGGCGGCCGGGGATGACAGTTCGAGAGAGAGAGAATTACAGGCAGCTGTACTGTGTGTTTATGGTTGTGTGTTTTTGTTTAAGTTGTTTATTAAATTATTATTTAAGTTGTCAAGCCGGTTCTCGCCTCCTCCTTTCATTGAACCCCCTTACACTGGTGCCGAAACCCGGGAAGGAGGAGGGATTCCCATCACAGAGTCCTCGACACTGCCGTCCACCCAGGGGAGCGCCGTTGCCATCCGACGGGGGACGGAGTAGCCCGACCACCCGGACGCGGGGAATGGCCGCCGTCCGTGAGGCGAGGCGAGTGGGGATGGGACTCCCCGACCGCCTGGAGTGAGGGAGCCGCTGCCGGGGGTGGAGGAGTGCCCTGCCGTCCCCCGGGAATGCGGAGGGGTCGAGAGAAGACCGCAGTCCGCAGGGGGAGGAGGGAAGTGACTCCCCGACCGCCTGGAGTGGTAGGGCTGCTGCCAGGGGCGGAGGAGTGTCCCCACAGGACGCCGGGAATGTGGAGGGGCGTTCTGGCCTCTGGGGGTCAGAGGTCTGCCTCCAGTCCACCCGGGGAGGAACGGCTGCCATCCACCTGAGAGGGTGGAGGAGTGATCGAGGACCACGCGACGGCGCATCAGAGAACCAGTGAGTTTCTTTTTCTCTCTCTCCTCTCTCTCTCTGTCGCTCCGTGTTGGCCTTTCCCTCGCCTATTTTGTTTTGTTGTTATTTTTCCCCTCCTGTCTCCTCCCAGGTCGAGGAAGGCGGGGATGACCCGCCAGCAGTCGGGACGCAAGGCACGCCCCCCGGAGAGGAAGGGGGGATGTACGTCATGCCGGGGGCTCCCCGGCCTGAGGCAATGCCGGGAGGAGTGTAGAGTCGAGGAGGGCGGGGCCGGGCTGGAATGACACACGCCCGGTCCCCAATCAGCCTGATGGGGCGCGCGAGGGATAGAGGTGGCCGGGGACGACAGTTCGAGAGAGAGAGAGAATTACAGGCAGCTGTACTGTGTGTTTATGGTTGTGTGTTTTTGTTTAAGTTGTTTATTAAATTATTATTTAAGTTGTCAAGCCAGTTCTCGCCTCCTCCTTTCATCAAACCCCCTTACACACAGTTTTCTTAATTATTTGGTTGGGCAAAACTAAAATCACCAAGGCCCATGATCAGAACAAATCCTGCTCCAAAACGCTTTGAAAATTTATGTTTTCTGAACGGCTTTTAAGTGCTATCTGTAGGGATCTTATTCAAGTTCAAGATGTTAGAGTTACCAAACAATGGCATAGATAAAATCTATCAATTTATCAGCCAATATAAAAGTAGAATGTTCCAGAAAGTGATTATGGTTTTACATTCTGACTTCGTAATTCTATTAAAATGCAGATGAAGCATAAATCTGGATTATGGCCCATGGTGAAACCACCCACATCGAAACAACAGGCCCTTATTTATTGCAATTTATTCCAGATGGCCCTAAAGCTAATTTAGTTCTAGGATAATAATTCTACTCTTATTACATTGTAATTATTATCCACAATGTTTTGAAATACTAGCTAACTGTTATACAGTATGTTGCCAATACATTAGTACCATACAACAGAGGAATGACCTAACAAGAAATACATTTCACGCTAGAAAGATTGTGTCATTTCTATGCACCCTTAATATATTGTAAAATGTATAAAGTATGTTGGTAATATATATTAAGTGCACAAAAGCTATCTGTATCTAGTTTTGATGTGAAGAGTACTGTTAGTACTCTTATAAACATTGTATCTTATTAACACTACAACACACGCACAAAATTCTATCATTTTTCTTCTGAGGACCTCCCATAGACTTCTACTGTTTTTAAATCAAGCTAATTATACACTATTTATAACCCCAATTATTACAAAAACCTGAGGCATTTTTAGGTTTTAACCGTTTGATGGATGAATTATTAAACCACACAGAGTTACACATAGTATGTCCCTTCAATAAATACAATAGTATTTTTTTTGTGTTGTTTTCTGGTCTGAATCGGTCACAATATGTGAATAACGTCTGTAATTCTTAATCTTATGATGTGTTGTACAATTATGCAGGGTTGGGAAGGTTACTTTTAAAATATATCACTACAGACTGCAGAATACATGCTGTAAAATGTAATTTGTAACAGATTACTCATCGTCAGTAATGTAATCTAAACACTTTGGATTACTTCTTCAGCACTGGCAGATTTTTTTCACTTGTTTTTGACTATAAACGAGAAAATCTAAAAAAAAATAAATAAAAAAAACTGCCATTACAGTAAAACAAAATACAGTTATTTAAAAAAACAAACATGCTCTGAAAAAGCCTAAATATCTTATGCAGTGTAGCTTCTCAAGTAAATTTATTTAAGGATTTATAAAAAATAAAAAATAAATTATAGGAAAAAAATACAAAACTTCTTATTAAGAGTAATGTTTTTGCAGTACATCTTTGCACTAATATGAAAGGTCTTACTATAGGGGAAAAAAGATCAAACATGGATTTTCTTGATAGAATTCATTATAAAATATAATCGTGACTGGTAACAAGTGTATCTAGTTGCTAGAAATACTATTTTACCTTGGCATACTGCTTAATGTTCACCTACGTTCTTCACTTAACCTTAAAGATGCTGAAACTGTCATCCATGCTTTCATAACCTCTCGTTTAGATTATTGTAACTCTTTATTTGCAGGTTTACCTACAAAAGCACTTCACTGCTTACAAATTGTGCAAAACTCTGCTGCTCGTGCTCTCACACATAACAAGAAATCAACTCACATCACTCCTATCCTTCACAAACTGCTCTGGCTCCAAATTGCCTATCGCATACAATTCAAAATTCTTGTTTTAGTCTTTAAGGCCTTTCATATTTGACAGAACTAATACATCCTTATGTTCCTGTCCGCACTCTTAGATCTAGTGCTGGAAACTTGCTTGTCATACCTAAGTTCAGACTGTCTACAGTCAGTGGTAGGGCTTTCAGTATTACTGCACCAAAGCTTTGGAAACAATTGCCCTAAAACCTTTGTGAATCTACATCGCTCCAGGCCTTTAAGACAGAATTAAAAACTAATTTATTTAAACTATGTTTTTCTATCTGATTGATCCTGGTACATCTGTTATCTCTGTATTATATTGTACATATATCAAGTTTTGATATGCCTCATAGATTGCTTGCTTACTTGCTTGCTTACTTTGTATGTTGATCTCTGTTTTTGCCTCACTCACTCGACGTTGTGTCAATGTAGTGACACTAGGGGTCCCTATACAAAATGCCACAACAAGCTGAACTGTGTTACGTGGACTGGCGGTGTGAGACAGGCAGACCGCTGTGTGCCTCGTAGCCAGCGCACCAGGCCGTCACATAACCTCCCCCAACACTCTTATGAGCGTCGAACGGTCCTTCGGGAACATTTCGACTGCCCAACAAATAGGGACAGGCTAGCCCAGCCGTGGCCTCTTTTTCTCTTTTTTCTCCCCAAAAAGAGTGGAATTTGTTAACCGACTGGGGGCCATAAATGTCTATGTCGGGGGGGGGGGGGGGTCACACCCCAGGGGAAGACACCGCGGAGACCACACCCCACCCAAGGGGGGGGGGGTATTTTGAGTGGAAATACATCACATTTTCTTATCGAGTCTTGTCGGAAGTATGTCATGTGGAGAAGTCGCATGGTAGGTCCTACCAGAGGGGGGAGGAGTTTCTACAAACATGGTGACCGGGGGCAGAGGGGCTTCGGCCAAAGGAAGAAGCAGTTTACGGACAGGAAACGATTTAGCGGAAGATATATCACATGGGGTCACCTATGGGGAACCAGCACATGTGGAGCACCTACCCCAGTACAGGGCTTAGTTAGCACGTGTACTGGGCCAGCAGCGATTTTCTCCGCAAACTCGTCCGCCACAGGGCTAAGGAGGAAAGTCATCCAGGGATCACAACTTGTGAATATGACTGGGAGTCAAAAGTGCACGCCTTTACCTCATGGGAGGGGAAAGGCGCTATACGCAAGTGGTACACACGGCCAGCTGTCCCAGAACTTACCTGCTCGTACCTGACCACACATGGGACAAAACCGGCTCAACTTGGAGATTATAGAACCTTGCAAAGGTGTTGGGTGTTGCCCAGCCCACTGCTCTGCAGATGTCTGCCAAAGAGGTGCCACTGGTCAGGGCCCAGGATGCCGCTACACTCCTAGTAGAGTGGGCTCGTAACCCCATGGAGGGCGGCACGTCCTGTGCGTGATATACTATCACGATGGCGTCAACGACCCAGTGGGCAATCCTCTGTTTGGAGACAGCGCTTCCTTTCCACTGTCCACCAAAGCAGACAAAGAGCTGCTCGCAGCTTCTAAAGCTCTGCGTGCGATCCAAATATATGCGTAAAGCTTGCACCGGACACAGCAACGCCAAAGCTGGGTCTGCCTTCTCCTGGGGCAGTGCTTGCAGGTTCACCATCTGATCCCTAAAAGAGGTCATGGGAACCTTGGGCACATAGTCTGGTCGGGGTCTCAGGATCACGTGAGAGTAACCGGACCAAACTCCAGGCACGATTTGCTAACAGAGAATGCCTGCAGGTCCCCTACCCTCTTGATGGAAGTGAGCGCAGTCAGGAGGGCAGTCTTCAAAGAGAGTGCCTTAAGCTCAACTGACTCCAGGGGCTCAAAGAGAGCTCCCCGTTGAGCCCGAAGGACTACAGAGAGGTCCCACGAGGGGATGAGGTGGGGTCTTGAGGGATTCAACCTTCTAGCGCCTCTCAGGAACCTGATGATCAAGTCGTGCTTCCCCAAATACTTACCATCCAATACATCGTGATGTGCCGAAATGGCGGCCACATACACCTTCAAGGTGGAGGGGGACAGCTGCCCCTCCAGCCTCTCCTGCAGGAAGGAAAGCACCGATCTGACTGCACACCTCTGGGGGTATTCGCATCGGGAAGAACACCACTTAGCGAACAGATGCCACTTCAAGGCATACAGGTGCCTCGTAGAGGGAGCCCTAGCCTGAGTGATCATGTCTACCACCACGGGTGGTAGGCCACTTAGGTCTTCCTGTCCAAGGGCCAGACGTGGAGATTCCAGAGGTCTGATCGCGGGTGTCAGATGATGCCCCGTCCCTTAGAAAGAAGGTCCTTCCTCAGGAGAATTCGCCAGGGGGGTGCTGTTGCGAGGAGCGTGAGGTCCGAGAACCATGTCTGGGTGGGCCAGTAGGGTGCTACTAGGATGACCTGCTCCTTGTCCTCTTTGACCTTTCACAGGGTCTGTGCAAGTAGGCTTACTGAGGGAAATGCATATTTGCATAGTCCCGGGGGCCAGCTGTGTGCCAGCGCATCTATACCGAGGGATGCCTCGGTCAGGGCATACCAAAGCGGGCAGTGGGAGGATTCCCGGGAAGCAAACAGGTCTACCTGTGCTCGACCGAATCGACTCCAAATCAGCTGGACCACCTGGGGGTGGAGTCTCCACTGTCCCCTGAGCATAACCTGTCATGACAGCACACCCGCTGCAGTGTTGAGGTTGCCCGGAATGTGAGTGGCTCGTAGCGACTTGAGGTGCTGCTGACTCCAGAGAAGGAGACAGCGGGTGAGTTGTGACATGCAACGGGAGCATAGACTGCCTTGACGGTTGATGTATGCTACCATCGCCATGTTGTCCGTCCGGACCAACATGTGATTGACCTGGATCAACGGCCGGAACCTCCGCAGGGCGAGCAGTACTGCCAACAACTCGAGGCAGTTGATGTGCCAACGCAGCCGTGGGCAAGTCCAGGAGCCAGCGGCTGTGTGCCCATTATATACGGCACCTTGTCTTGGAGGCGTCCGTCATAACCACGATGCACCTGGAGACCTGCTCCAGGGGAACCCCTGCCCATAGAAATGCAAGGTCGGTCCAAGGGCTGAAGAGGCGGCAACAGATCGGCGTGACGACCATGTGATGTGTCCCGTGGCGCTATGCCCATCTTTGGACTCAAGTCTGAAGCCAGTGCTGAAGCAGTCTCATATGCATCAACTCAAGCGGTGTGGCCACTGCTGAGGATGCCATATGCCCCAGGAGCCTCTGAAAAAGTTTCAGTGGAACCACTGTCTTCTGTCTGAATGCCTTCAGACAGTTCAGCACCGACTGTGCATGCTCGTTCGTGAGGTGTGGCATCATCGAGACTGAGTTCAACTCCAAGCCGAGAAAAGAGATGCTCTGAACCGGGGAGAGCTTTCTCTTTTTCCAGTTGACCCAAAGCCCCAGTTGGCTGAGGTGCGTGAGCACCAGGTCCCTGTGCGGATGCGTACACCCATTTCTCTTAGCAGGGCAAGGACTGACTCAGCGACCTTCATGAAGAAGCGAGGGGACAGGGACAGGCCAAAGGGGAGGACCTTGTACTGGTACGCCTGGCCCTCAAAAGCAAACCGCAGGAAGGGTCTGTGTCGAGGTAAGACTGAGACGTGGAAGTTCGTGTCCTTCAGGTCTACCGTCGCGAACCAATCTTGATGCCGGACGCTCGCTAAAATGCGTTTTTGCATCAGCATCTTGAACGGGAGTCTGTGCAAGGCCCGGTTCAGTACTCGCAGGTCCAAGATTGGCCGCAACCCACTGCCTTTCTTCGGTACGATGAAGTAGGGGCTGTAAAACCCCTTCTTCATCTCAGCCGGAGGGACAGGCTCTATCGCACCCTTCCATAGAAGGGTAGCGATCTCCGCATGGAAGCGGACGCCACTGAACCTGGGCGGGCGCCTGGAAAACTGAATCGCGTAGCCGAGTCGGACGGTCCGGCTTAGCCATCGTGACAGGTTGGAAAGCGCAAGCCATGCATCCAAACTCCGGGCGATGGGGACCAAGGGGACAATCACGTCACACCTGCCGGGCTTCCAGCTGTTCAGAGCGGATCACATCGCGGAGTTAATGGGGAAAACGAGAGGCGGTGGAACATGCTTTTACATCAATAAAAGTTGGTGTACAGATGTAACAATGTTAAAGAGGACATGCTGTCCTAATTTGGAAGTGCTCTTTATTAACTGTAAGCCTTTCTACTCGCCACGAGAGTTTTCCTCGTTTATTCTGGTGACTGTGTATATCGCACCATACGTGTGTTTGAACACAGCACTGCAACAGCTGGCTGATCAAATCACAGACATGGAACAACAATACCCGGACTCAGTTATTATTATTCTTGGGGATTTTAACAAAGCAAATCTCACATGTGAACTGCCCAAATACAAACAGCACATCTCATGCCCCACCAGAGACAGGAACATACTGGATCATTGTTACACAGCAATAAAGGATGCATATCGCTCTGTCCCTAGAGCAGCTTTGGGACTCTCTGATCAATGTCTGGTTCATCTTCTTCCAACCTACAGGCAGAAATTAAAATCAACCAAGCCAGTAGTAAGGACTGTAAAGAGATGGACCAATGAAGCAGAGCGGGAACTACAAGCCTGCTTCGATTGCATGGATTGGAGTGTTTTTGAGGCTGCAGCCACAGACCTGACGAGCTCACAGATACTGTTACATCATATATCAGTTTCTGTGAGGATATGTGCATTCCTACTAGGACTTATTTAAAGTTCAACAATGACAAACCATGGTTTACAGCAGAGCTCAGGCAGCTTCGTCAGGCCATAGAGGATGCTTACAGGGTTGGGGATAAAGTCTTATACAATCAGGCCAGGAACACACTGAACAGGGAAATCAGAGTGGCTAAAAGAAGATACTCTGAGAAGCTGAAAAACAAGTTTTCAGCTAACGACCCTGCGTCAGTGTGGAGTGGCATGAAACAACTCACAAATTACAGGACTCCTACCCCCAACCCTGTAGGGAACCAACAACTGGCTGACAACCTGAATGTGTTCTACTGCAGATTTAAAAGGCCCAATCTCACACCCCACACCCACTCTGACCTTCACTTCACACAAATACCAACACCTCCTGCAATCCCCCTCCTTCCCCCTCCTGCTACTCAACCTGCCCTTAAGATCTGTGAAGATGATGTGAGCCGCATCTTTCAGAAACAAAAGACGAGGAAGGCTTCAGGCCTAGATGGCGTCTCACCAGCATGTCTTCAATCCTGTGCTAACCAGCTGGCCCCCATCTTCACACAGATCTTCAATAGATCACTGAAGCAGTGTGAAGTCCCATGCTGCTTCAAATGCTCAATCATTATTCCTGTCCCAAAGAAACCAAAAATCACAGGACTTAATGACTACAGACCTGTCGCCCTGACGTTTGTGGTCATGAAATCATTTGAGAGACTGGTGTTGGCCCACCTGAAGAACATCACTGGACCCTTTCTAGATCCCCTTCAATTTGCTTATCGAGCAAACAGGTCTGTGGATGATGCAGTCAACATAGGATTGCATCATATCCTGCAACATCTGGACAGACCAGGGACATATGCAAGGATCCTTTTTGTGGACTTCAATTCGGCTTTCAACACCATCATCCCAGCTATCCTCCAGAATAAATTACACCAACTCTCTGTTCCCATGTCTATCTGTCAGTGGATTACCAGAACCGTCAGGCACAGGAACAGTTTTTTCCCTCAGGCTATCCATCTCAATTGCCCCATTGAGCAATAACTATGTGCAATACACAGTTTAGTCTTTCTTATATTTATCCAACACATCCAACCTCTTCTGCCATTTCATTCCTCTGAAAAAAAAACAAAAAAAAAACATTTGTACTGTACATAACAGATTTGTATTTGCACTGTACATAACAGATTGTATTAGATTAGCACTACCCATGTGTATGTGTGTATGTATGTTTGTGTGTGTCTGTACGTATGTGTATAATTATTTTTTATTTTTTATTATTATCTATGTCTTGCTGCTGTTTTTGTATTGTTGTACACTGGAAGCTCCTGTCACCAAGACAAATTCCGTGTATGTTTAAGCATACTTGGCAATAAAGCTGATTCTGATTCTGATTCTGATAAAATGAAACAAATGACAACAAAATGAAACAAATGACAATAAAATGCAAAGTAATCTCTTCAGTAATCAAAATACTTTTTGAAAGTAACTGTATTCTGATTACCAACTATTTAAATTGTAACTGTAGTGGAATACAGTTACTCATATTTTGAATTTTAAATACGTAATCCCGTTAAATGTATTCTGTTACTCCCCAACCCTGCAATTATGGCATACCTTTATATAGTCTGGGTGTTATTAATTTAACATCGTCCTATGTGCATTTCCAGTTTAATTGTATCCAACTCGATTATGATATAAATATAATTGTACAGATAACTGACATGTCTGAATAAATGAGCAAAATCCAACAAGTGTTTTATCCCTGCTCACCACCTTCATCGCTGCTTGTCTTTGGCGAAATGAAGCCGTGTCACTTGAAAGATATAACTTTATTAAAGGAAAAATAACATTTTGGCTTTGGTAAGTAAACAGCGGTACTTACGGTAAGTAAACATAACTTTTTCAAGATTTATAAATAAAAACAAACATTTTGCCAGCTTTGTTGCATTTCACAGTGCAACACACTGAATGAGTATTGAATTTTGATCACAAAAATGGTGGTATGGTTATACATTGATGTCACATGTGACAGGAAAATAAATGTATCATTTAAATCTTACCTCCAAAGAATATTCTTGATAAGAGTGTTCTTTGTCAAACCTAACATAAACAAAGACTTTGCAAGTATGTAACCTATTTTTTTTATATCAAGAAAAAATTATCCTCCAGAGACCATATATACAGTAAAACTCAGAACTGTATACACCATAAAAATCGTTCTTGAAAAGTAGAGCATTTTTTAGTTTTAAGAGTGAAGCACACACACACACACACACACACACACGTGCACACACACACAAACAAATACACTAGCAGCTGCAGGAGGGTGAACATTTGCTGTTTACTAATGCATCAGCTTGAGGGGACGTTCTTTCTTTTTCTTTCTCCCTGCATATTGAGATGACATGGTTCGAGGGCTGAAGGGCCGCAGACAGGACTAATGTCGTCTGTCTCCGACACAGCGGCATCAAAGTAGCAATGTGTGTGTGTTTGTGTCCAGGCACTCTTGAGCCTCTGTTAGCATTTAATCTTGTTACATGAATCTGACTGGGGGCAGCAACAGAGGGAGCTTCAAGAAGTCTAAATTTGTTGGGCTGAGATGACTTATAATCACTTTATGCAAGTCATACCCAAAGAATGCCTAATCTATTCTCTGCTTCATGCGTGGGCCTAACAAATATATACATGTGAGTGTCTGCAGAGGAAACTGAAATGTTATTTTCTTACGCAACTCGCAGCCTTATGACCCCACTCATGTGGAGCGGAAAAATAATATAGGCTGCTAACTTAAGTGAGCATGGCCGAAAGAGAGGCTGGGGAAATAGTATAAATATATAGTATATGCAAATATGAGAATATAAGAATATGAAGAGTACGTTAGGTTTAGTACTTTTACATTTCCTTCAATCTGGCCTTCCATAGTAGATCTAAAACCCCCATTAATACATCATTAAAATGACCCTTTGCTAAGCCACGCCTTGAAAACGTTACTGACCAATCCTGACCATATTATCAGGAAGCTTTTGTGATGGAAGTCCTTTGTGTTTGGATGGTTTTAAACTGAATGTTACAGAAAATATCCAAAAATATGGTAATACATTGTTGCTGGGGTGCTTATTATTAGTAAAACAAGTTCACGGTATTAGTGAGTATTTTGTAGAAACGTTAGGTTATGTTCACTTAAACTAATTTTATTAGTTGTAATCTATATCAAATTAGGCTTTTCTCTTTTCGGCTGTCTTTGATAAGTGTTTGCCTCAATTTTGATTGCAGTCTCTGCAGTTTAAAATCACATTACTGAGAAATTGTAATAATTTATTTCAAAAATAAAACAGCAGATATACAACATGTTTTGGAATATCACACTGCAGCCCACCTAAGAAATAATATTTTCAAAGTAATACAATTTTACAATTTTTTAATATTTTAATATTTAAGGGTTCTAGTTTTGCGAGAGCACAAAGTGCAGCGCTACGCGCTACAACTGTGCACAACATCTTATCCTATTTTTGGGAAAGTGCTAATTCTAAGTGCAGTTTTCGTGTCAGTGCAAAGTGCAAGTGGGCGAGGGTGGGAGTGTTTGCGCTATCTGTGGGTGTATTGTATGTTATCTTTTTTCCTGAGAAATATGTAATTGCGCTAAGACATTTCAAAAGCACATCTGTTTTCAGCGCAAAGTCTAAACTCAGTTCCTGCAGTTTGGAGATTCCACCAGCAGGTGGTAATAAAGACCATGTCCAAATTCTGTAAATATAGTGGAGCATCAAATTATGTCCATGACGATCACTGTTGTAGCCATTTTATGAAACAAATATTTATAAGATTTGTGTTAAACTATCTTTAGGTCATGGTTTATTTTTCAAATATTATTATTATTATTATTATTATTATTATTATTATTATCATGTTTATATTTTAAATTGTATTTATGATCAAATTTGTATTGGTATTTTTCCACCTGTTGTCTGAATGAATAAAAATTTTCAAAATCGAAATCAACCGGTAGAAGTGAAGTGTGTTCCAATACAATCACTGTTAACACTAGCCATAATTTGTGTGTCAGTAGATGAAAATAATTAATAATACTTAAATTTTCTATAATTTAATGGAGTGTAAATCCAGAACCATATAGTATGTGTATAAAAGGAGCGTGTCACTGTCATAGAAATATGCCTGACATTCAGCAGGGATATGTTTAATGCACAAAAGAATGTAAGTACTGTAAATTTTTCTATTCTTTTAATTTATTGCATACAGTCCATTTACAATACACTATGTTGTGAATGTGCTTTATTTGTTTATATCGCTGGTGCTTGATAGTGAAAGGACTATACAGTATAATAGGATGCAGATGGTGCCGGAGAAGAATCTCAGAATTACAGTGCACTTAACCCAGCCCATTAGCGCTTTCTGTGCTCAATTTCGCCAAACCCACTTGAGCGAATGCTTGCACGAAAATACCAAAACTTCAAGTCCATGTCCATATGACTTATAGTTTTCTTAAAATAGGGGCCCAAGTGGACTGAAAAAGAATTACACTGTTCATGGAAATCTCTAATATTTCATTTGGATGTTCTGTACAGGTTATCTAAGCTAGCAACAGTAACCAAGGTGGGTCGAGCTTAGCAAAGGGTCAATTCATAATCCATAATCTTTTTGCAATTCTTCTTTATTCTATCTCTTCCTAAACCCAAAGGAAAGCCAAAGCAAAAGTAGTGTGATCAAGAGAGACAGAGAGACAATGAGAGAAACAGAGAAAATGATTTCTGGCTCGCAGTGGAACAGACATAGACCAGGCATCTGTTGAATGCGACACTGTGGCGGGAGTAGCAAATTGAAGTACGTGTAACATGACGCAAATGAACAAAAAGTATTTAGCTAATGATTTATTATTTAAGAAGGCTCCTTAACCCCTGTGCTAGGCCCCGGCTCCATTGTAGGCAGATTTGAGATGAGATAAGGGAACTTTTAATGGCAGTCAGCTGGCAGGTGGGCAAGTGAGGACCCTGTGCCGGCTCAATGTGGGTTAATCAGTGTTAAGTGATATTTGAGCGCAGGGCGACTGCGACCATGTCACTGAATACAGAGGGTTTAGAGTGGCCCGCCAGCACAGGTAACTCACCTGAGGAGGCAGCTGGGCCAAAGCGATGAATCTGCTGCTACTAAACACACTTAAAGGCATAGTCTGGATTTACTTTCCCACATACAGTACACACTTAGACACATACAAAACATACTGTCTTTTCTTATACACCTGTAGCCACTGTCTTCTTGTGGTGGATCATGTAACTGTGCTAAATTTACTACATTTAAACTGGGTCACAGTACAAAGGTGCTCAGTCTTCATGCTAAAGCTAGCCTCACTCATAAAAGCAATCTATTTAAACAATAAAACTATATTATAAAGTGGTATTAGATTGTATTCTTAGGTAAGAAAATAACTTTTCTGTTTTCTCTGTAGACACAAACTTACATATATTTGTTAGAGCCAACTTGCTAAATATTAAGCTATTAGAGATGTTAATATTTAAGTTCAACACGTTTACAGAAAAAAAAATTGTATTACCATTCTATGATACAATTAGTAATACCATGGGTTGTTGGACACTACCTTGATGGTAATACCATGGTATTTTTTGAAGTACCATTTAAATACAATGGTATAATGTCATGGAAATCAAAACTACTACTGTATATCCAACT
The DNA here is from genome assembly GCF_019703515.2 of Myxocyprinus asiaticus. Taxonomy (NCBI): domain Eukaryota; kingdom Metazoa; phylum Chordata; class Actinopteri; order Cypriniformes; family Catostomidae; genus Myxocyprinus; species Myxocyprinus asiaticus. Next base: position 20,823,440 of record NC_059378.1, on the reverse strand, counting down.
ACTATGGCATTACCTTAACTGAACCATGGTACTGTCAAGTACCTTGGGAATATTGTTATGTTAACTTTGTTTTTGCATTTTGTGAGAAATTGTTAATGAAACAAATCTAAAATATAGACCTACATTCCCCTTTATGACCTTATATTATAACAGCCTACTCCATAGTTAAGACTACATATGTTGTATGTTCATTGTTTTATGGATTCTAAAAGGGAAGGTGCAGCGCAAGACAGTCTTTTGAAAGTGACAGATCATTTTTACTATTTGGAAGTTTGCTAAATCTCTAAAAATGGAGAATATATTAAGTTGCAATACAAGTTTTAGGGCCCTATGATTTCCGCATTGTAGAAAATACAGACGGAATCGTGGAATCCAGTCATAAAAATGGAATTAACTAATAAAATGCGAAATGTCACAAAATTTGACATATTTGGGATGAAATTAATGCACATTTAATCAAATTAAAATCGCAATATGTCCTAGTGTGATGATTAAACCACAAAGAGCTGAAATGTAAGAAATAGCATATACGGTCCATGTACTTCAACAGTAAGTGAATGTGAGAAGCCACTGCTTATACACTAACTGCATCACACGCGCTCTGTGTGTGTATAAATGTCAAAGAGCAGAGCACTTTATTCATTGTGAAGTGCAGCACATGCAGACTATATATTTAAAGAAATAAATCATAGCCTTTTGCAGTTTAATAAGCACACTAGCCCATTTAGCAAACTGCTTTTCTGGAGGAGAGAAGTGAAGTGTCAAAAACATCTGGTTTTCTGCCAAAATAAAAGCTCCTTGATTTAGTTCTCCATTTTGTCACTTAAAGGAATAGGTCAACTAAAAAGAAATTTCAAAATTATACCACAGAAGGCTGAGACGGATATGTGCAACAGAAATATTTCTCTTCGGTATAGTCAAATGTAATATTCACTGTAGTAGTTGTAGTAATAATAATAATAATCATCAATAATAATAACTTTATATTTAAGCAATATCTCAATAAAAAGAGTTTCATCACTGCTTTCAGTGATGCTCTACTGTGCAGCACTTTATTTGACCAAAATATAATAATAATAATAATAATAATAATAATAATAATAATAATAACTAGATAGGTACATTTCCTGAAGAAAATGTGAGTGGTGCTTGCCGTGGCTAAACTCGTCACATAGCATGTTCTAGCATGTTGCTAAGCACTGCTATTATAATCCTAGAATGTGTTAGCATGATGCTAGCATGTCGCTAGTATGTTTTAGCACTTCACTAGGTGTTGCTATCATGTGTTAGCATGATGCTAGCATGTTTTTAGCATGTTTTAGCACTTCGCTAGGCATTGCTAGCATGTGTTAGCATGATGCTAGCATGCTTTTAGCATGTTTTAGCACTTAGCTAGGCATTGCTAACATGTGTTAGCATGTTTTTAGCATGTTTTAGCACTTCGCTAGGCATTGCTAGCATGAGTTCGCATGATGCTAGCATGTTTTTAGCATGTTTATCACTTCACTAGGCATTGCTAGCATGTGTTAGCATGATGCTAGCATATTTTTAGCATGTTTTAGAACTTCACTAGGCGTTTCTAGCATGTGTTAGCATGATGCTAGTATGTTTTTATCATGTTTTAACACTTTGCTAGGCGTTGCTAGCATATGTTACCATGATGCTAGCATGCTTTTAGCATGTTTTAACACTTCGCTAGGCGTTGCTAGCATGTGTTAGCATAATGCTAGCATGTTTTTAACATGTTTTAGCACTTCGCTAGGCATCGATAGCATGTGTTAGCATGATGCTAACATGTGTTAGCATGTTTTAGCACATCGTTAAGCATTGCTAGCATGAGTTAGCATGATGCTAGCATGTTTTTAGCACCTTGCTAGGTGTTGCTAGCATGACACTGAGTCCAACAAGCCAAACAGGAAATTTCTACAATGTTCTGGTGCAGAGATATATGTTTTGCTACTTGGTTGCTGGGGTAAGCCCATGTGGTTGCTAGGCACTTGCCAGGGTGATACTAAGAAGGCTGCTTGCTGTCCTGCGTCATACAAGCCAACAATGAACTCTCTATGACATTCTGATCCTGAGATACCCATCTAAGCGATTTGGAATGGAAGTCAATGGAGTTTGGTTGCTAGGGTGCTCTAAATGGTTGCTAGTGCATGGCTAAGTAGTTTCCATGATGATACTTGAAGTGTGATTGCTCACCCAATTAAAACAAGCCAACTCTCATGTCTCTAGGACATTCTGATCCGAAGATATCACACTCAGCCATTTTGAATGGAAGTCAATGGGGATGGTTGCTAGGGTGCTCTAAATGGTTGTTAGGGCATGGCTAAGCAGTTTTTCAAGTGAATACATGAAGACTGATTGCTCACCCAAGTGAAATAAGCCAACTGTCATGTCTGTAGTATGTTTTGATCCAAAGATATCCCTCTCAGCCATTTTTAATGGAAGTCAATAGGGCTGGTTGCTAGAGTGCTCTATATGGTTGCTAGGGCGTGGCTAGCCAGTGACTAGAGAGATTCTTATTGGCTGATTACTAATCTGACTCAAAAGAGCCAATCCCCAAGTGTCTACGACATTCTGTTCTGAAGATATACTTCTGAGCCATTTTGAATGGAAGTCTATGGGGGCGGTTGCTAGGGTGCCGTAAATGACTGCCTGATTGGCAGCCCGATTGAAATAAGCCCGCCCCCATGTCTCTACGACATTCTGATTGGGAGATATGATCCCACAAAATTCAGTATCTTGTCATAGTAGGAAAAAAAACAGTTGTTTTCATGGGCGAGACCCTTGCCATAGTATGCCTATGGGACATTTTTGGGACGTTTTTTGCCCCCCAGGGATGCACCATACCCCCAACCCCTTAGAAAAGTCATAGCACAGGTGTCGTCAATAGGCCGGTCGATTTGACACCTAATTCATGGGTCTACTACAAACGGTGCGGGACAAGTTAGGAGCCGAGGTTTTGTACGGAATAATAATAATAAGTATGTGAGATTATAATAGTGATGCTTTGCTCCGCAAGCACCACTAATAATAATAAAAACAAAAATTTGGGGTTTTGGATTGTGCTGTAAAGGTTCAGTATAGACACTCTTCATTTAATAAAAAAATAATGCAATGGTATGTTGAAAAGTAATTGTTCTGTTTACATTCGACTAAAATTCTATAAATAATTTGATTAGGCAGTTTTTTTTTAACGATAAAATGTAATTCAACTTTAACCCGGAATTCAGAGAAAATAAAATGGAAAACACAAAATTTTGGATAATAATTATGAAAAAAAAAAATTATTAAAAGGATTTTATAGGGCCCTAAAGCTTATGGCATCACATGTCAACTTCTCAACGACATCCATTTGGGAAATGGAAGACTATGAAATAAAAGGTTTTGACTGCCATTTCACAATATGCAATGAAATATTACAAACCTAATCATATCAAATACATACTAAGCAGCACTAAAACAAATGATTTCCTAAATATCAATCCAATAAACCAGATAAAAAGTAGAGCAACATATAAATGGGACTAAGGCCTGCAAAACCTAATATCAGTGTTTTCATCCCCTTGCTATTTAGTTGCATTTCCTGTCGAAAGAAAAGCAGTTTACAAATATCAGATACTGAGAGGCCTAAACTAGGAATAATTGTGCCGGAATACCTACTCGCTGCTTCCTAATTGAATAAAGAGACATTAGGATGGCGACTATCATGGAACCTGTGGAGGAGAGCATGCCTGGCTCTCGATTTGGGCAAGAAAATGCCATTTCACTTCTCTGCCTACTACCAGATGATATCTGAGTACCATTCTCAAGTATTAAACCTGGTGAACAGGAAATCAGTCTATATGAAAAAACAACAGCAGGACTTTTTGTTCCATAGCCATAAAGTATATGCCCGGAGTTCCAGGGAGCAGGCTATGACAGCGCAGTAATGAAGACTGGATAATTGGAACAAGGTTTCAGCCTGAAACGTCTCTCCGAAGATTTCACCAGGCTTTTAGCGCTGTCTCCCAAATCAAAGCCAAACGGCGGGCAAACCAAACAAAGCGCAAACATGAGACACGCAAGCGTAAATGAGAGATGATAGGTTGGACTTGGATAGAGGTGAACGAGAGAGAGAGAGAAAAGTAAACTAGCTTTGCAAGAGTGTGCACTTATAAACCGTACATCATAGCAGAAGGACTATTCCAACCATAACCCTTGAGGGCAGTTTGAGACTTCTACACTGTAACTCTAGAATACAACATCAGTCACCCTGACATATATCTCTCTTCCCTTCCCTAACTTCCACTTCCTTCTGTATTGTTCAATGAAATAGAAAACTGTATACAACAAATGAAGTTGTCGCAAAAAAGATGAAAAGGAAAAGGGAAGGTCGGGTTGGGATGAAACTCTACGTAAACCACCGGCCGTAAACTTAAATGTGTGGAATAAATCTATCAGTGCCACATGTGGAGCTGACACTCAGATAATACAGCCGGGAATGAGCAAGCGTGCACGGAGAGCAGATGAGGCCTGTGTTGCAGTGGCATGAAGCAGAACAAAGAGAAAATAGCCTTGCTCTCTGAGTTACTGTGTTACAGAATCCAGTGGTTTACGTTTTCTGGCTTTCGGCAGTATAAATGAAAGGTGCATGTGTGCAGATGTTTTTTTGCTGGTCAGCTTGTAAGCATGCCAATTTGCGGGCATTGCATTAATTATATGTGTGAACAATGTGCAAAGAGCGTGACTGACAAGGCCAGGGTGATTAACTTTGGCTCAGCTCAGCCTACACACACACACCTCACTAATTATCTGTCCATTCAGTGTGTCAAAATTAACTCTGGATGTTTTTTGTTTTTTCAATGATTATTGAGTTACGTGTAGCATAGGAAAATAAAACTTTTGCATTTGACTATGACAATGTTTGTGTACTGTACATGTGTGCACTTTAGTGTGTGTGTGTGTGTGTGTGTGTACAAGCTTGTCCAGAGTCAGCCACAAGCCTACAGGCTTGATGTCAATCAAGCAGTACTCTAATTAAAAGCATCTGGAAGAGGCTGCTGGGGAAACCAATCACTATCAAAGTCCCATTTTCATATGAATGGCCTTTTTTTTAATTAAACTCAACAGCTAATAAATGCCTATATCAAAAAGATGGACCCATTTACAAGACAAAGAGCTTTCGCCTAAACCAAAGGAAGTGGAGAAGAGACAGGGATGAGAAAGGGAAAAAGCTGGTAGACGTGTTGCCTTTGAACCTGTTCTGTCTTTTGTTTTTGTTCTTGTGGGCACCTTGCCAGCAACTATTAATGTGAGCAAAGTTTAGTTAACATTAATGGTATTAAAGCCACAAGTTGACGATGAGAAGAGGAGAGGAACAGAACACTCGCTATCTCTGCAGCTGATGAAAAGAGAAGGCTGCAAAACAAACGGATCTTGTGTTGGTGAATGTGTGTGTGTGTGCATGTTTGTTGGAGTTTGTGTGTTACAATACTTGTGGACTGAATCAAATTATGAACAAACCTCAAATGGTTACAGTTGCTTTCACTTCTTAAGAAAAACTAAAAAAGCCAAGAACCTATTCTTTTACTGTCACTGAAACATGCTGCCACATAATGTCTAGATACATAAATTCATGTAATGCATATTAAACCATTTTAAATAACATTTGTGAAGGAATGCAATGGGTTCAATACAAGTTAAGCTTTATCAACAGCATCTGTGATTACCACAGAAAATAATTTAGACTCATCCCTCAGTTTCTAAAAACAAAAAATGATTGAGTGTACAGTGTGTAAAATATACACAAATTCAAAAGTATGGCCACAAGACATTGTGGGGCAGATTCACTAAGAATGAATTGCGCCCGCTAAAAGCGCCAGTCTTTTGCACGTGCTAACTGCACACATTTAGCGCCCATTTCACTAAAGGAATAATGCAGATCAGGCAACGGGGCAAACATAAAACACAAACACAAAATCGCTGGTGAACATAATTTCCACACACAATTCTGATCTTGTGGTCCAGTTCTGAGCGCAATATAGCCGAGGATGTCGCATACAACCATATTTGACCCACTCTGCATGGACTGAACAAAATCACTATGACCCAGACACCTGAATCATCTCTTAAACATGCAGAATGTGTGCTTGACGACACCGTGCATCTAGATATATACCAGGTTATAAAGCTCTTCAACATCATTTGATGAGTATTAGATGAATTACTGCTGAAAATGTTCACAAACATCTCTTTTAAATAAAATTCATTTTACTGCATACTTTCATTTGGCGGTAATAGCGCTATATAAATTGTGCAGGGCAAATTGCACAGAGTTTTGTGAATGAAGTGCAATCTTTAATGAGCCTAATTCACATAGAAAGGAGGCGTGTTTGCATGAAAAGGAATGACAATTACTTCATTTAAATTTTGAAGACAGTGCAATTTCAGCGCTGATTGCAGGTGTTAGTGAATAAGACGCAGGCATTTGCGCTGAAATACCACGCGCAAAAGTGGCGCAACTGTTTAGTGAATATGCCCCACAGTGTGTGAACATGGGATTAGTGTGATAATATCGCTCATTAACCTTATCTGTACAAAGTTATATCCAGTGTTTCAACTTATGTCATGACTATCAACCCTCTACGGACACGTTGGAGAAAGAACAGCCATTGGCTAGTACATTTTAGTTTTTACTCGCCAGATTTTAATTACATGTAAGCGTAATACAACTGAAAACTGAAAAAGATATTAAGCTAAACAGGAAGGAAGCATATTCACATATACACTGGCGGCCGAAAGTTTGGAATAATGTACAGATTTTGGTACTTTTATTCACCAAAGTGGCATTCAACTGATCACAATGTATAGTCAGGACATTAATAATGTGAAAAATTACTATTACAATTTAAAAAAAAAAAATCAGAACTTCTTAAACTACTTCAAAGAGTTCTCATCAAAAAATCCTCCACGTGCAGCAATGACAGCTTTGCAGATCCTTGGCAGATCAGTTTGTCCAGATACTCAGGTGACATTTCGCCCAACGCTTCCTGTAGCACTTGCCATAGATGTGGCTGTCTTGTCGGGCATATCTCATGCACCTTACAGTCTAGCTGATCCCACAAAATCTCAATGGGGTTAAGATCCATAACACTCTTTTCCAATTATCTGTTGTCCAATGGCTGCGTTTCTTTGCCCACTCTAACCTTTTTCTTTTTGTTTTTCTGTTTCAAAAGTGGCTTTTTCTTGGCAATTCTTCCCATAAGGTGACCCCTGAGTCTTCTCTTTACTGTTGTCCATGAAATTGGTGTTGAGCGGGTAGAATTCAATGAAGCTGTCAGCTGAGGACATGTGAGGCGTCTATTTCTCAAACTAGAGACTCTGATGTACTTATCCTCTTGTTTAGTTGTACATCTGGCCTTGCACATCTCTTTCTGTCCTTGCTAAAGCCAGTTGTCCTTTGTCTTTGTAGTGTATAACTTTGTATGAAATCTTCAGTGTTTTTTTTTTTTTTTTTGGCAATTTCAAGCATTGTATAGCCTTCATTCCTTAAAACAATGATTGACTGATGAGTTTCAAGAGAAAGCTGTTTCTTTTGTTTTTTGTTGCCATTTTTGACCTAATATTGACCTTAAGACATGCCAGTCTATTGCATAATGTGGCTACTCAAAAACAAACACAAAGACAATGTCAAGTTTCATTTAACGAACCAAATAGCTTTCAGCTGTGTTTGATATAATTGCAAGTGATTTTCTAGTACCAAATTAGCAATTTAACAGGATTACTCAAGGATAAAATGTTGGAGTGATGGCTGCTGGAAATGGGGCCTGTCTAGATTTGATAAAAAATTAATTGTCCTAACTATACTTTGTGATTAGTTGAATGACACTTTGGTGAATTAAAGTACCAATTTCCTTCCAAAACAGCAAAATCTGTACATTATTCCAAACCTTTGGCCGCCAGTGTATATAGTATTTATATCTATCTATGACAAATGTTACATTCACATCAATATATTTTGTCATGAAATTGCATCTTAAATAATGAAACAAACTGTTGTCACTGTTGTTGGGACCTAATAATGAAAATAGAATTACACATATATAACAATTATTTTATAATTATATTATACAAATTATTGACTATACCAAAACTACAATGCAAAAAAAAAAAAAAAAAAAAAATGTTTTTACCAAAACCCTGCATAGATGCTGCAAGAGCATATCTGTTCAATTCTTTAATATTTACAATGTTTTTAAGTAAAAATATTTCATAATTTATAATTGCCCCTTTTAATATTTATAATTTACACATTTATTACACTTACTACATTACCACATTTTGTTACATGCTTGTTTATATGCACTTTGAGATTTACATTGAGTATACATTGATATGTATAACAAGCAATAAATTGTCTCTTTAAGAGAAAAAGTTTAAGAGCTTCCGCTAGCAAGTGTTTACGGTTGAATGAGTGTAGCCCACATTAACAAGTTACACAATAGTTTTTACCTCATACGTGCAATGTGTGATTAAAATTATATATTATGTTCACTTTTTGATCAACAACTGATTGTAAATAACAGAAAGATGAAGATTAAGAAGAAGAATTTCGTGAAAGGATTTTAAGAGACATGAAATGATCTAATCTTTGAACACACAACACACAGAAAGAGACAAAAGGAAACTTTTACTTGTATAATGTGTTTTGACTTGCTTGCACAAATTCAAATCTACAATCGCTTGAGTTTTGCAACACTTTTACCTTCTAACAGACATCCAACAGGCCCATTACTGGTCCATAGCCATGCTTCAAAATGGAAAATATTGTGTAAACAGTCCATGGAAAGGTTTAAAAAAATGTGAGTTAACGTGGTTAGATAAAAAGTAAATTTAACTATTTAGGGTGTATCATGGCTCAAAAGTGATGGTGACACCATGATCGACAAAACCTCAGGACCCACTGCAGCCAAATAAGGTATATTTCCTACAGTGTGTGAGCTCATGAGATACAGCAAGCATGCAGTGAAAGACGAGGCTGAATCCAGCTTTTAAATCGCTAGCTTCTTATTCAGTAAAAGGATCTTGGTGCTTCACCACTACACAGCTCAATCACTGGCAAGTGAAATCTGAATATGTACTAGCTAGTGGCTAATAACTGACATATTTTAGTCGCATAGCACAAAATCTTGTTGCATATGCGAGTGATTTTCTTGCAACATAGAGGGCTGACTATGTACATACAGGAAACTATGTAACCTTAAAAATACATGTAAGGACAACAGGAAGGGGCATCTTTCCTAGAGAAAACTCCACCCAGTGAAATTAAGTCAGTTCATCTGGTTCAAACAGAGAACACACTGCCAATTTAGACTTGATCGATTAACATACATTTTTGTACGGAAGAATTAATGTGAGCACTTCAACAAAAATAAGAATTTCAACAAAAATAAAATTGCAGCACTTTTCTTCTCATGGCAATTGACAACATGTCACAGATGCTGTCACTAGAGATAAACTGTCGATAGAGCGAACTCTGAATATTTCTTTAAAGGGCATTGTGAAAAATATGGGCAATTGTGTTGTTGCTCTACTTTGCTATAGTTGCAGTTTGTACTTTGGACTACAAACTGATTAAAATGATTTTTGTGTTATTAATTATAAGCTACTAATGAAAAATGCAGCTATTTGGGCATATCCATAGGGTGATCTTTTGACTGCAGCATGCTGTTAGCTCAATTTCATAATTTTAGGCAGGCCTGATATCAGCTTAATTGGAAATGAGACACTAAATATTGAATCGGCTTAATAGTGATGGCTATTATTTCACGTTGATCTGGCGGGTGATGTTACGTCATTAGGACTGGCCTTTATGAAGGAACACAAATGTTTGCTTTGTTCTGGGACCGGATAACATTAGTGTGCTGAACTGAAATCAGAGAACAAGTTGGCCTGCTTTTGCTGTTCCATAATTCAGAAGTCCACACACACACTTACACTTTGAAAACACACACATACACAGGACACCAAGGCTTCTGACATTTTGACTTAAGAACCATTAGGTGATTTAAAACGTTTTTATGCCAAGGACAAATCAAAGCTATCAGAGATTAAAGTTCAGCATATTGAAGTGCCGGTTCATTTTTAGATAAGTTAGAAGTGGAAGATTTCCACTTTAATACAACTAATTCTCCATTTAAAGAAACTGCTACAGGTGATTTAACCAACTGGATTTTCCAAATCACCTCCCAAAGTTGTAGTATTTTTCTCTGTTGATAGCATAATTTTGCTTAATATCTTCACACAATGAAAGAGAGACTGTTTGGTCGTCTTCAAAGCCGCCATTCCTGCGGAACAACCTTCCAAATTTCCCCTTTCGCACTTCTCAAACTTTTAACATTATGACCTCGGGAAACATTTGCAAACTATAATAATAAAATGAACTTGTAATGAGCAAAATAATTGCACTTCAAACACGGTATGGCTGGTGGAGTTTGCGCGACCAAGACAGGCCTAATTTATAGATTACATGGCTCATGAGTGCCCAAGTTCAAAACAGAGAAATTGGTTGTGAAGTGGGGAAAAAGGGCCGCCTTTGCGAACGAGTCTCCAGCATTCTTTAAACTTGTGTAATGGATATGCTGCGGGCATTGGGGTGAATTTACCATGCAAAGAATCTCCATTCTGCACGCAGCCACTTCAAAGGACAGGGAACCGTGTTTCAGCCAGCCAGTGGGGAAGAGGGAAGGGGGAAGAAGAAGCTCGGCAACGCACGCTCGTCTCCTGGAGTGACAGAAATTGGCGGGCGGCGTTTAAATAAGCAGAGATCGTGCTGATCTAGGACGAAGCCTTTCAGTCAACACATCAGTGTTTCCTTAGTCTTCAAAAAATGGAGAGAAATAACAGGCAAGGGAAAGACACAGAGATTTACACAAAAAAGAGCAAAAAAAAAAAAAAAGAGCAAGAAAAAGAGCGAAGATGGCATTAAAAGCGCTTTATTTTTCCATTTCCCATGCGAGAAATGTGAATACATATGGACATAGTATATAAAGGAAACCTGCTCGTTTTAAAAAGGTGAGGTGGAAAATATGTTTGATGTGCTGACCTCCAATATCTAAGTTTATTCAGACATTAAGGTGCATTACATACCAAGATAAACTTTCTGTTACTACCTCCCCATTACCTTCCTATTCAAATACCTCCCCTTTTTCTGTATTTCTGTCTCTCCCTCACTCCCGTTTTCTGGGCTTATCTGATTGGCAACTGGCCACTGTTTACAAAAAGCACTGTTTTAAGGGGTAGCACATGTACATTAAAAACCATGTTTTAACCTCTGTAATCCACATATACATGCATATACTCATACATAAACTCCTTCACATACTCCTCTTGTGCACACACACACACACACACACACTACACGTAGATCTAGCAAAAGTTGTAAAAGAGTTTGGCGACCAGTTCATGGCAGGTTAGTTTAAACATGTCATATGGCTTCCCCCTGTCATAGCAAGTTTATAAACAAATCTCTCTCATTCTCTCTCTCTCTCTCTCACTCTCCCTTGGTCTCTCTCTGTGCCTCCGACACAAACTCAGAACAGCAAAAATTACCAAAAAAAAAAGACAGATTAATTATATTCAAATGAACTTTTACCAGTCAGGTTTTAAAAAAATCAGGCTGAGCTATCTTACATTCATATCAAGTACAAGATATTTTTGTTTTTGTTTGCCACAACAAAACAAATAACTTCCTGTTACACACTGACCCGTTCTTTCATGCATGGTTGACTGGACTGTAACTGTATCTCTCTCTCTGTTTCTCTCTCTCTCTCTCTTTGTCTCTGCACAGCAGCAGCCTACACAAACCATTTGTCTTCCCATTGGTTTTGGCTAATTTGTCTCCGGCTGCTGCGTGATTCCAGCTCCATTGTGTTCAATAAACATTCCTGCATGTTTTCCCTCAAAATTAGGTTACTTGTGCAAATTTACACCAATTTACTTACCTCTGGTCAAAAGTGCTATTTGTTTAACATGCAACTTGAACCTCACTGTTGTTAACCCATACAAACATGCACACTTTATTCACTGGACAACAGCTCATAGACCAGACAACTCATTCTGATATAGTAAGTTTTAAAACCACTGAACAACTTTATCTAACAAGTGAGGTTTGATGGTGTATGATTGCAGTGAGATGTGGGTTTTGATTGGCCACAAACTGCAGTTTTGAGCCTCTTAAGTTTTCAATATGATGTTCGAAACCAGAGGGTTTGATGAAAATAAGAAATGTTGAGGGTAAGACGGTGCACTCAATGTGGGCACATAAATCTATACTCTGCATACAGTGTGTTCAGCAGCCATAAAGAAAGACAGAGTGTGCATGCACGAATGAAGTAGGAAAAGTATATGCTGATAAATGGGTAATGCTCATGGCATGCTGCCTGTAGTCCTTGACCTATCATCTTTTTTGCTTATAGGTTAAGTGGCACTAGACATCATCTCATACATATGTAGAATAGAGAATCCAGTGTGTGTGTGTGTGTGTGTGTGTGTGTGTGTGTGTGTGTGTACTTAGCTTTGGGGACAAATTTGTACCAAGAAGTGAGCTTAATTGTACAAAACTGCCCTTTAGGGATATTTTGGGACACCCTAATTTGGAAAAAATTATCCACACATAAAACAAATAATGTTTTTTAAATTCTTAAAATGATTCAATATTTCTGCTAAGTAAACATGTGTGGGTAGTTTACAAGGAAATTTTTTTAGGTTACAAACTGGTAATTACAAGGGTATTATGCTATAAATGTGGTTTATGAGGACATTTCTAGTGTCCCCATAATTCAAATCGCTTTAAAAAAAAAAACATACTGAACAATGTTTTTTTGAAAATTTAAAAATGCAGATAGTTTTTTGTGAGGGTTAGGTTTAGGGTTAGGGGATAGAATCTATAGTTCGTACACTATAAAAATCATTACGTCTATGGAGAGTCCTCATAAGGATAGCCGCACCAACATTTGTGTGTGTGTGTGTGTGTGTGTGTGTGTGCGTGTGTGTTCTTGGGTGCGTGTATGTGTGTGAGTTTATAGGTGTTTCCATCTAGTTGACACAATGTTATGGTTCTTTGCTCATCATTAACATCTGTGATGTTACTGTCATCAGAGAATGTGCAACACTGTCATGAGGAAACCCATCTAATAAAACCTGAACTTAATTTTGTGTGCGTGTGTGTGTGTGTGTGTGTGTATGCTTAGCTATAATTTGGGGACAAATCTGTACCCAGACGTGAGCTATATCGGACAAAACCTCTCTTCAGGGATATTTTGGAAAGTCCTTATTTGAAAACAATCCATGCATAAAGTAAATAATGTTTTTTAAACATTATTTACTCACGATGCTCCGTGAAGAGAATCTCTGTACACTTATTTAAAAAATAATTGTAATAATAATCACAGTTCACTCAACGGTGCTGCGGCATCACCTCAGTATAATTAAAAGTTATGGGTCAAAAGCCTCCTTGCTGTTCTGGCCTGTCCTGACACCCTGATGTCAGCCATTTAAAGCTGGCATCATCAAGCATTTGATCTGTCTCTGACACACGTACACACAAACAAAATCTACCAGAAACTATGCCAAGTCACTGGGCTCATAATAGTGTTGAGGTGTTAGCAGATGGTTTCACACAAATGCTGTCTGCTTGCCACTGTTCTGTGAAGAGTATGCGGATCATAACTGGGATGCTTAAGAGGCATGTAAAAACTGCAGAAGTATGGTATTGCAACACAAATTGTGACTGACAGCTTGCCTGGCCTTCACCCACACAGAAACTAATGCTGTTCTTAGGTGTGTGGCATGAGTTTATAGGTGTCTCCATCCAGACAACACTATGTCATGTTTCACAGCTCATCATTAACATCTATGATGATACTGTCATTAGAGAATATACAACACTGTTATGAGGAAACCCATCTAATAAAACCTAAACCTAAATAACAGTTGTTGGTTTCAGCTCTATTATCTAACACTGCTACCAACACCCTGCTAATGCTAAAATTTGATCATAAAATGAAATACACTTTTTCTTTGGTCCACTAAAGACAAGCAGAGTTTGGTGAACTATAAACAGTAGGCTACACATGAGATATCAAAATATTTATATTCTGTATTTTACATGCAAACATGCCTGCTTGACATGATTGAAACCTGTTCACACCTCTTAATCATTATAAAATCACTGTAACACATGGCCTCTTAAAGTTTACTACTTTAATATTACACTCTCCTGTTGAACATGATATCTTTTTTATTAATTAATTAATAAATGTTAAGACCAAAGGTATGTGCACAATTTTCATATACGTATCACTGCCATGACTCTTCGTTCAGAAGGTTCATTTTTCTTAGCTAAACAGCCACTATTAAAATGGTCATGATTGTTAATGATTGTTCCTCTTCTCTCTATGAGTGATTAGCAACCTATGTTTCCCTTTTCCCAGCTAATATGTTCTGAGCTGCACACACAGAATGTGTTGTGTCTGGAGCCATTAGAGCTAACAAAGGGGTCAGAGCTCAAAGTTGGGTCCACAGGATTCCAACCACCACCATTCTTACTCAAGTCATATTCGTGAGTTCCAGAGTTCAACAGGAAGTGGAAAAATGGGACAAAGAAGGAGGAATTTCTTTGTTCCCTCTCTTTTCTTTTGTTAAGTGTGAGAATGCATCACTGAATAAAAATAAATAAAAAAGAGAGTCCTGTTCAGAAGTCCAGCTTTTGCTGTTCTGTGCTCTGAGCATTAACCTTTAAGTTCGGATGGGTCCACCAGTGGGTCCGCCGAAAAAAAAAATCATCAACATATAAGAAACTACAGTCTTTACCAACATAAAATAGGTATCGTTTTAAAGCTTAGAAGCTGTACTTTACAATGCATGAAGGCATTATGACCAAAACTGATCAAATGCTTTGAAATTTGCAGACAAACCAGAAGTGCTCCATTTTGATTACTTATTCATAATTTTCACAGCAAATCTTATTGTAATCAGTTTTACTCACAGAAAAATAAAAATATAGCGAGTAATAGCTAAGTATATGTCTTTGAAATTCATGTTACATGTAAACAGGTGCTGCTTATATGCCGCATTTTCACTTATAACTTCACGAAAAATAAACGGAACATAAAAAATCACATACCTTTATTATATTTAAAACGAGCTCACACACAACATAATTGGATGCATAGATCATTAGAAAATCCACACGACGCACAATGTGAACACAGCACATAATGTGCTATCTGGCTAAAAACACATTAGCTTTCCTGCACAACACTTTACTCAGTTACAGGTGACATAATTGGGAACAAAACAAAAGTAGTTTTTTGGAGCTACCTTACATACACCGTTAGATACAGTACATAATGTCAAATAAAAAAGTAAATTTTTGGGTCATTTTTTTATTAAATTTTTCAGCAGTTTCTTAGACTGAGAGTCCCAGAATTTATCATAATTTATATCATTAAAATGACACCAAACACTTGCCACTCATTGTTTTGCTTTTATTTTGTATTTTTATTTTTCAGAGTTATAAGCCTTTAATTTTGGGTATGCCACTGAAACAAGCAATCTTTAAAAACACCCTCAGAGCTTAAAGGGTTTATCAATAATATTCTGTTTGTACAATATAGCAATAAGTTCTAATTTTTTATAAAATTAGAGCAACTGTATAATAAAAGACACCAATGTTCAATAAACAACTAAACACTTTACAATAGGGTTCTATTCATTAACATTAGTTAATGCACTAGGTATCATACACGAACAATAAACAGTGATTTTTTATAGAATTTATTAATCTTGGTTCCTTTTATTTTATCAAAATACAGTAGAGCTGTTCACCTGTGACATCAATTTGTAGGCGAACCCGGAAGTCTAATTCACCATGGGTTCCCTTTGGATTTTCCAGTGGGTTTTTATAATGGGGTTTTTCAATTTATGAGTAAAATAAGGCCTGTGGTAAACATTACTTGACGATATGTGGACATTTTGTTCTACAACATAAATCAAACACTTACATACCTCAAACCTGAATTTTGAAGCCACCATGTGTTTTTTTTTTTTAAGTATGCAATTCAATAAGGTTTCAAAATTTACATTTGAGGTATGACAGGTATGTGGCAACATGTGCATTAATATAGAATTCAACAGGTTTGCATGATATTACAACAGCTTCTATATGTGGCTAATCCAGTAAGCTTTTAGAGTCTGAAATGGACGAATAATACTACATTTCTCTACCTTTCTCTGTTGTTTCTCTCTGTTTTTTTTTTTTTTTTTTACTGCTAAATAAAAGCAGTTTTCTTTCTTACTTTTGAGTGTGTGTGTGTATGTGTGTGGGCAGGCGGGTTTGGGTGGTTTACGATTTTTTTTTGGTTACAAACTGGTAATTACAAGGGTATTATGCTATAAATGTGGTTTATGAGGACATTTCTAGTGTCCCCATAATTCAAATAGCTCAAAAAACATACTAAACGATGTTTTTTTGAAAATGTAAAAATGCGGGTGAGGGTTAGGTTTAGGGGTAAGGTTAGGGGATAGAATCTATAGTTCTTACAGTATAAAAATCATTATGTCTATGGAGAGTCCTCATAAGGATAGCCGCACCAACATGTGTGTGGGCAGGTTTAAGTGGTTTACGAGGACTTTTTTTTTTTAGGTTACAAACTGGTAATTACAAGGGTATTATGCTATAAACGTGGTTTATGAGGACATTTCTAGTGTCCCCATAAATCAAATCGCTTAAAAAACATACTAAGCGATGTTCTATTGAAAATGTAAAAATGCAGAAATTTTTTTGTGAGGGTTAGGTCTAGGGGTAAGGTTAGGGGATAGAATCTATAGTTCGTACAGTATAAAAATCATTATGTCTATGGAGAGTCCTCATAAGGATAGCCGCACCAACATGTGTGTGTGTGTGTGTGTGTGTGTGGTGAGGCAGATCTCCTTCACTCAGGGGGAACTTGGCCATGGCAAATTAGCAGCAAGTCTCCTTCAATAGGCTCTCCTGTTACTGAACATGCATAACCAGCCCAGTTCCCTCCCCAGGCATTGATAGAAAGAGAGAGAGATGGGCAGGTATGGAATGGATGGGGAGAGGGAGGAGAAAGAGAGAAATGACTGTGTAATGTAATCCGTTTAGTCTGCTTAGTCGTTTGCATTCCCTTTGGTTGTAAAACCACAATAACTTAGGCTAAATAACTTTACCGCCACTAGATCACTCTAACCACAACAATAGCCAGATTATAAATGAATCAGCCCACTGCTGCTACTGATTATTGTTGTTATTATGAATACATAATAACAATGTCACCCAAATAAAAACTTTAAAATTGGCTGCATTAGCTCATTAAAAGTAGAGTTACAATCAATATTGGACAGATGAACTGAAATTGATACCCGAAGAGATCAAATTTAGATCAGAATGCATTGTAAGCACATGGAACTGTTGTACACACTTGGCATGCATTCTTATGTTGCTGTGGTGGTAAAAAAAACCTCAGAACTCAAGGGGGCATTAGAGATACCATTAAATGGCTGTGCCACTAAAACGTATGTGATAGTACTCAAGTAGCGATTATTAAGATAAAAAGCTATCATTAAGCAGACAGTGTACGCAAACACCCACAATAGTCGCATTTGCAGCAATGTTAAGAATGCGAAACCTTCGTGAGTTGCATTATAAATTGTGTTCTGACATATTTTGGAATGCAACAATGTGTGAAATCGAGTTTGTATATCTAGAGATATCTGCCTTCACATTCACCTACGTAGAGTGTTTCAGGCCTTAGGCCGACGAATGTATCAAATAGCTTCATCTCAATTTGGAAGACTGAATTCATCAAACTCATTTGCAACTCCTCAAGCTTGACATGTCAGTCTTCTAAATACAGATGGATCTTCTTTTCTTCAGAAAAGAAAATGGCTAATAATGAGAAAAACCTCTATATCTCAAAAATGTGTGAGAGACCATGAGAGAGACAAAACGAGTGTGGCACATCAGGCAGGTTTTCAGACAGCTTAAATAAAGAGTTTGACAGCACTCTTTTCCTTTCATTCAGTATTTAAGTATTTTTATACTTTTGGCTTTGGCTCTTCCCCTCTTACAGATAAAATGGAGCAGGTCTGGCCACGATGACAGTCATTGTTGGGCCTTTTGTCAACCACTCTTTAAACCTGTCTTTCCAGAACTGAGAGAGTTGTGCAGTTCTGCAGGGTCACAGGTCATCCAGAGGGATGAAATGTGTGCGTGTGTGTAAATACACACGTCATGTGGGTAACAGGGTGTTCATATCGACACTGTGCCTTCCTGGGATGTCAACCATCATTTGCATAATTACTTCCCTCACAAACTCACACATGCACTCTTTATGAGCAACAAAGACATGCGAGTCAAGGGAGATACGCAAACAAAACCCAGTGATGAGAGAACAAAAGTGGCCTTGAAGGGTCATTTGCTTCTCTTTGGATATATTTTCTAATTGTAATTTCTGACAAAGGGACGCCAGGAGTTTGATGCACATGTGCAAATTACATTTTGGTTAAGGAAATTAAAAAAAAAAAACTTTCACAACTGCATACCAGAAGGCACATTAAACATGATTGTAGTTAGTTTATGTATCAGACTCACATGTGTAGCACTACATAGACATAATATTTGTTATGACTGTGGGGAAACTATTATGTATGAATCATTCCTTGGCCCACATGGAATGTGCAAACTTTTTCACAATTTCCATGCTAATGGTAGGAAAAAACCTGCACAATTTGGTAAAATGGATTTAAATATGGTAAAGCATGATAAACAGAGTTGAAAGCACTACGCTCTTAATAGTAGCTTAAAGCATTATCAAATAAGCCAAAATATCCAATAAAGGAATATGAAAGTGAATGATGTTACCACATTTACCACATCTGACCTTCAACTTTGTAACATTCAGTGGCATGAAAGGGGTGACATAAATGGAGATGGAAAAAATTATTTAGAAAACTTTCTTTCCCCCATTTTTCTTCATTTTCTTTCTTTTTTTATTTATTTATTTTTTGTATACAGCATTTAATAAATAACTCCATTAAAATACAGTAATGTACAACTTCAAAAACAATGTAAAATTACTGTAGACTACCTCAAATGTTTTAGCATCATTTATATATGGCAGCCAATCAAGACGACAATCAAATTGAAACGGGACGGGTGGGGAGGGGGGTGTTGAAGGGGTACCCGGTTGCCACTAGTAACATTCAATACAAAAGGAAATAAAGTTTGGGCCTAAGGTGGGAAAATATGGTTGCTTGAAAGCAATGAACCAGCCACAAAATTCCTAGAAAGCTCATCAAATTTCCAAATTATTCTAAGGGCACAGATGCAGGTGCAGGCCTAATCATTCCTCACCTGAGAGTGCTAGATTTTTCGTGAAGTTGTCTGCAAGGTGTAACTATTCATACATTCTCAGCAGTCTTCCAATGCAGAATGATTCAAGCTTACCTGCCACACAAGACAGAGTGTGTGGCAGTCTTGTGTCCCTGATGAGAGGGGCTATATTATCAATGATACAGTTTTCTTCTGAAGATTTTTCCTTCTGGTTGATGACAGTGGGATCAGATGGAGATGGGCAGAAAGACTAGAGCAGGTGTGGCTGGGCTGTGTAAAGGTGGGGGGTGTGGGTGTATGATGGATGTTGATGATAGGGCAAGTGAGGTGTGAAGCGGGCTGTGTTATCTTTTGAGCAGGCGGCAGCCCTGTCTGTGTGATGTGTGTGCTGTCGCTCCATACTTTATTGCTCTTTTCCTGTCTGTCCTCCATCTCTAGAGTACTACTCATGCCACTGAAATGGGATTTAACCCCCCAACTACCCCCCCCCCCTCTTCTCTTCTCCTTAACTTCTTATCCACTCTACAAACATGGACAAACTCCACTGACCTTAGTCAGGATAGATATCATATTTAATTTGACACAAATTTCAATGGGCTGTTTCCTGTCCCTGGTCACATGTACAGTTGAAGTCAGAAGTTTACATACACTTAGACTGAAGTCATTAAAATAATTTTTTAACAACTCCACAGATTTCATATTAGCAAACTATAGTTTTGGCGAGTTGTCAGATCTACTTTGTGCATGACATGAGTAATTTTTCCAACAATTGTTTACAGACAGATTGTTTCACTTTTAACTGACTAAATCACAATTCCAGTGGGTCAGAAGTTTACATATACTAAGTTAACTGTGCCTTTAAGCTGCTTGGAAAATTCTAGAAAATGATGTCAAGCCTTTAGACAATTAGCCAATTAGCTTCTGATAGAAGGTGTACTGAATTGGAGGTGTACCTGTGGATGTATTTTAAGGCATACCTTCAAAGTCAGTGCCTCTTTGCTTGACATCATATTAAAATCAAAATAAATCAGCCAAGACCTCAGAAAAATAATTTTGTACACCTCCACAAGTCTGGTTCATCCTTGGGAGCAATTTCCAAATGCCTGAAGGTACCACGTTCATCTGTACAAACAGTATGCAAGTATGAACACCATGGGACCACGCAGCCATCATACTGCTCAGGAAGGAGACGCATTCTGTCACATAGAGATGAATGTGGTTTGGTGTGAAAAGTGCAAATCAATCCCAGAACAACAGCAAAGGACCTTGTGAAGATGCTGGAGGAAACGGGTAGACAAGTATCTATATCCACAGTGAAACGAGTCATATATTGACATAACCTGAAAGGCTGCTCAGCAAGGAAGAAGCCACTGCTCCAAAACCACCATAAAAAAGCAAGACTACAGTTTGCAAGAGCACATGGGGACAAAGATCTTACTTTTTAGAGAAATGTTCTCTGGTCTAATGAAACAAAAATTTAACTGTTTGGCCATAATGACCATTGTTATGTTTGGAGGAAAAAGGGTGAGACTTGCAAGCTGAAGAACACCATCCCAACCGTGAAGCATGGGGGTGGCAGCATTATGTTGTGGGGATGCTTTGCTGCAGGAGGGACTGGTACACTTCACAAAATCAATGGCATCATAAGGAAGGAAAATTATGTGGATATATTGAAGCAACATCTCAAGACATCAGCCAGGAAGTTAAAGCTTGGTTGCAAATGGGTCTTCCAAATGGACAATGACCCCAAGCATACCTCCAAATCTGTGGCAAAATGGCTTAAGGACAACAAAGTCAAGGAAATTGAAGTGGTCATCACAAAGCCCTAATCTCAATCAGATAGAAAATTTGTGGGCAGATCTGAAAAAGCGTGTGCGAGCAAGGAGGCCTACAAACCTGACTCAGTTACACCAGTTCTGTCTGGAGGAATGGGCCAAAATTCCAGCAACTTATTGTGAGAAGCTTGTGGAAGGCTACCCAAAATGTTTGACCCAAGTTAAACAATTTAAAGGCAATACTACCAAATACTAACAAAGTGTATATACATTTCTGACCCACTGGGAATGTGATGAAAGAAATAAAAGCTGAAATAAATCATTCTCTCTAATATTATTCTGACATTTCACATTCTTCAAATAAAGTAGTGATCCTAACTGACCTAAGACAGAGAATGTTTTCTACAATTAAATGTCAGGAATTGTAAAAAACTGAGTTTAAATGTATTTGGCTAAGGTGTATGTAAACTTCTGACTTCAACTGTAATTTGTCACGTCTATCCCTAACAACGTAATTTTCATTCACGTCAAATTAAATATAGAATCTACCATGGTCCATTCACACCTTGAGCCATGTTCTTAAAGGTGCCGTTAGTGTTTTTTTAACAACTACCAGGGCTTGACATTAACTTTTTTGGCTCACTGGCCACTGTGGCTAGTGGTTTTCACTAGCTAACCCCCCCCCGCCCAACAAAAAGGTAACTGGGGATTGTAATTGCATGCATCTGTTTGGACATATTATTTGAACAAGAATTACATGAGTTTTTCAGGACACAAGCCTAGTGATTTAAGTCACCATTGGAAGATCTGAAGGTAAACATGGCCAGTTAGAACAGGAGCAGGATAGAACAGGAGGTAAAACTTCTCAATAATTTGCCCATAACTCATGGTAGTTCAGATTGAAACCACTTAATTCTAAATGGTACTTGCATTCATGAAAGTTTACGATTGTACTACCACTGTTTAACAGTGCCATTCATAATAATAAGGCCATAACAACAGGTAAGACCATGTATTACTCCTCATTAATGTGGTAAGGTTAATGTAGATAGTCTTTCTATAAAAAAAACTATAGTATTCATGAAAAGAATAAAATAGCCTAAACACATTTAGAAACCTTTAACTACAACTTCCACAGTTGTAATAAAAATAAAGTCTAATAGATTCGGCCCAATAGATTTTATATGAATGTAACTGCATTAAAAAACATTTTAGTAAGGATGATGATGTGTATTTTAAAAAGTAAATAATGTGCATTTGTCTCCTCTTTACCTCGGCAGAGCTGTTAATAATATTGGGGCTGTTTAGCTATTTGGGAGTTTTGATTTCCTCCATACAGTGCTTTAAAGTAGAACATTATCTGTAGAATTCAAATAGGTCACGTAAGTTTTGTGGTCTCCGCCACGATGCCGAATGAAGACCGGCTGACTCAGGCAAGTTCTGCTCTTCACAATTCCAGAGCTGTTGCTCTATCTCTGGAGCAAGCTGGTGTGTGCGCTGTTGTGGTCACGTAAAACCATGCTTCATTCACCCCGCAAAGATGCGCGTAAGGCTATTTAATGCTTATAAAGCACTAAACGCAAAATGAATAAAATCCAATTTGAATTGGCAGCAACCCGAGGCCCAGGAATGCAAAAAAAACCCTGACAACATCACCTGCCAAAGTGGCTAGTAAGAGTGACAGAGTTACACGCCACAGCCAATTTTTACCCGCAATTGCCGTGTTGGCGGGTGTTAATGTCAAGCCCAGCCTACTACCTGACAGATATCACTGAAATAGTTGTCCTGAAAATCCACACCTGTCTCTGTGACGGTCCTAGACTCTAACTAGTTAAAAGTATCTAGTAACTAGCCGTCTCTGCTTTTTACGAGTTTGATGATAGTTGGTATGTTTTGGCAGCCAAACCCCCAGATTAGAAACTTCCAGAAGTTTCAGAATGATCCATATTTGGGCTGATGTTTGTAGGCCTAGCTGGAGTTTGATTCCTTAGAGCAAATTCAATAAGACTCAACATTTATTGACCCCTCAGGGCAGACTGTAAAGATTAGACCATGAAAATGAACCTACAAACAAACCTGAACAGGCAGAACCTGTGACATTAGAGATTTCCATGTCAAATTCCCACTGCATGTTGTGAGGGAAACGTGGAGTTCAGCGTGTTATTTATTTAGTAACAGATAATAACAGCTTGGATCGGATGACCATTCAAAGCTTTTGTTTGAAGCCACAGCAAAATGGCATTATATGCACGTCTGTGAAGTGTGTACACATCAGTTAATTATTATATATTAATGTGGCACGTTGCTACAAACTATTAAAACTGTTACATTGCTTGGCAACTGTAAACATACAGTTAGGCTATATTACTTAATTATTAATTACATTATTAATTAATAATTAATTATCATTAGTTGTACTTTATAAGGAAAGCTTCACTATTACTATTGCTCATACTTACTGTAGGTATAGGGATTTAAACAACCTCTACCAACCCCTAAGTATCAAACTTCCGCATAACTCATCTTGCACTGTTTATGCTACAGACATGAATGATACCTCAAGTAGTGCGATTTGTTTAGGAAAGGTGTGTTATTACTTTTCTAAGTGATCAGACTTAGCATTTTCCTATAGACTAACACTGAAGGAGGGACCTGAACCATATCTAGAGACAATAATATCATCGAGACATAGGGATGAGCTCTATCAAATTGGGCTAGTAAGCAACCACTGAGCAACCACACAGAATATCCTAGCAACCGCATAGCAAAGCACTAAAAACCACTCAGAACATCTTTGAAACTGCATATCAACCTTTTGACTTATACAAAAATAAAAAATTTGTTGTCAGTTAACCAAGAAATATGCTTAATAAACTGGTTTTATTCAGTTCAAAATATTATTTAATGTGACTGAATCAACCTGATTACATTAGTTTATACCAATGAAAGTTAATTTTTACAGCTTAGTTTAAAAGGAAACAGATCCTTGAGGGAACAATTGCATGTTACCACTTTTTACACAGGCAAGCATATGCCACAATGGCCTTTAACCGGTAGCTTAGCTCCAGTCGTTCTTCTCTGCAGGATGCTTAAACATGCCTTCCACTTCTCTGCTATTGTGAAGATTGATTTGGTCTCCTGAAATGACCTGTCAAGTTGATTGATATCCTGTCCTTATGAAGAATGTGTTGTGTATGTGCGCATGTAAGTGTGTGTCCGCAGGGGGTGTTTTTATTTTTATTTTTTTTATGAAAACCTGTTCATACGCAGAATGTGTTGTGTGCAAGCGTGTGTTTGCTTGAGTTTTTGATAAATGTAGGTAATACACAGTGACAGAGTTGAAGTTATGGCTTCTTTAATTTTATCCTTTCCTCCTCTCTTGTCCTTCTTTCTCCTCTCACTCTACCCATTCTGACAGAGACACACGACATGGAGGCACGTGGCTTTAATGGTCATGCTCAGTTGCAGCAAGTGAAGGTGACACATCACCTGTTTGTGTGTATTTGGTGTGTGTGCTCATAAGTAGGGTGTGTGTTAGTGTGTGTGAGTTGTTTAATTGTGTTATTGAGAGCTACCATGTTATCTATTACTATGCCCACCTTTGATAACTTCCCAGCATTCCTCCTGCTAGCCATCAACGGTCTCTCTCTTGTGTGGTCCATGAGTCAAATACGCCACCTACCTCAACATCTTCGCTCTCTCTCTCTCTCTTTCTTTATGTGTGTGTGTGTGTACATACAATGTAGAATTAAATGGATAGTTCACCCAAAAAATTTTGGGGCATTTACTAACTTTCATGTTAGTTATCTAGCAGAATGTCAAAGCTGCTCCTCTCCATACAATGAAAGTGAATGCTGACCACAACTTTCCCTGGTCCACATCCCCTTTCATTGTATGGAAAAGAGAAGCTTGGACATTATGCTATAATCTCCATTTGTGTTCCATGCAAGAAAGTCATACAGGTTTGAAACAACATGAGGGTAAGTAAATTATGACAGAATTTTCAATTTTGGGTGAGCTATCACGTTAATGCCATTCCCTGTTCCTTTTTCACTGGTTATTGTCAAATGAAGGGCATTGAAACAACTGCATCTCCATCTTTACCACACTGCCCTCCATCTCTCCCTCTCTCTCTCTCTCTCTCTTTTTCTCCTCCTCACCTCTTTCCTCTGTCATCTCCGCCTATCAATCAAAAATGTATTAAGACCAAAGTTGGGCCGATCAAAGGCAGAATTCCTCCGAGGAGGACAGATAAGGCCTATCTCATTAATAAGTGTTTTAGCATCAGAGAAGACCTCTGCCTTCCTCCCCACCCCTGCCTTTGATATCTAATTATCCCCACCCTCACACACACACACACACATACACACACACACACACACACACACACACACACACACACACACACACCCCCCTCTCATCTCCTCTCGATCAGCTTTGGAACATGCTACACTGATGTACCTACACTCACAGATGTGCATGTCAATGTTTAAGAGGCTCACTGAAAAAGCAGGCAAACGTAATGGTGAATATAAAGAAACATCTGTAGGTCCTGTCTACCTGAACAGGGTGCATACAGCACTTTTGAGTGGACAGACACTAAACCGCTAGTGTTATTACAGCTCAAATCTTGTCACCTGTCAGTGTTCAGAAAAGAAGTGCTTAAGACAGATGTAAAATATCTGAATGGATAAAATTTTCCGGGGTTTAACAGGACAAACTAAGCAATTCATGTGAGAAAAGACAGCAGATAATAAAGGAGCATTCCAGGTAAAGGAAATAGTACACCGAAAAACTGAAAAGGCAGAGGCTATTTACACTTATTGCAAATAGCGATAGATGCTATTTACACTTCTAATTAAAGCCTAACATACAGGGCATCACTGCAGCATGTTTATTGTGTTCATTTGGAGTCCCACAAACACCCTACACCAACCCCTACCCCAAAACCTAACCCTAAACTTCCCTTACAAACATTATTCATGGTTTTACTAAAATAGCCATAGTATCCCCATAATATTTTGTGGTAAATCATAGTAACCACAATATTAAAAATGGTTACTATATTAACACCATATTACTGTAGAAATGCCATGGTTTATTGAATTAAAACTATGGCTTCTGCAAAAAACATGGTTACTACAATATTACTATAGTAAAACCATGGTTTTATTATAAGTAGTATTAAAGGAAATATTAAGAGTGAAGACAGGAAACTGGATAGGAAAAAATGGGGAAAAGTGTGGATTAGAACCTGGGTTGTCCGCACAAAAAAAGCACATCCACACCGACGTTATACCCCACGCACCTGCAGCAACACTGGGGACACAATTTGTCTTCAATTTTGTGTATTTCTACAAGACTATTAGAGTGCAAATAGCCGTGCTGTGTGGCAGTTGCTATTTACACTTAGTTCATATAGTCACACCGAACTGAAAACTCTGTCAACTTTATCTGTTCCAAATCTGTATTTCTTTCTTCTTTAGAACACAAACAAAGTGGCGGTGGGTTGGTAGAGGTTGAATGCAACATTGGCACAGCACACTTAAAAACCTTTAAAACGAAAGGTACATTATAATTGGTTGAGAATGAATGATGATTGAATGATGCAACTAGTTTACTACTACAAGTTCTCCTGGTAAACCTAAAATTAACTTTTTTATTTCTTTCACCAAGAAAAGTAGTCCAACCTGAAAAGCACGATTTAGATCATTTTCAACTTTAAAGAGTCAACTTTGATTTTTGTGGCAAGTGACAGCAGGCCACAGATCCTGTCCATAAAGCTTAAGTTGTATTTAACCTAGTATATTGTTTTAAGGGTAGTGTGATTCCGCTTTGAGGAGATATACAACCAGGGGTTAAATTGGGCCTGTATGTTCCGGAACGGCGTTCTGGCACCTTCGATTCCAAAAAGACGAAAAACAAATGTGTCAATCCATCCCATTTATTGTATTCTCCGATGAGGTTTTTGTTTGATCCCCTTGACACATTCCATCTCTATTTAGCGAGTGTACTTGTTCAGAAATATTTCAAGCTCATTATGCTTTGCTCTAGTCAGTTGCGGATACTGGTAGAGGCAGCATATTCGAGAGTGGCATCAGACCGCGTGCCCCCACATAGATGTGCGTTCCGCTTCTGTACCGTGCCGTGGTCTGATCTCTGAATCATAGAAATCACGTAATATGGAATCAGCTGCTCACCCTTTTATTAGATCCACTGATATGCAGTAGCGATTTGCTTAGTTTTGTTAAAAATCTGAATACCCGAAGGGATTTTGAATCAGGAATCAATAACATCAAAAGCGACATCAGATTAAAATATCATAGGCCTACAACTTGAGAACAAAAGACCACTCAACCAACACACATTAAAAGGGTTCACTGTTATTTGTATATTGATGTGTACTCCATTTTTGTTGATTCAGCATTTATTTATTTATTTATTTATTTATTTTTCTAGCAAATATACAGTGGGACAGTGGCGTAGCAGTCATTTTAAAAGTGGGGGGACACAGCTGTCAGAAGGTGGCTCGCACAGATCCAACACTTACAGTGAAGTATTAATATATTACAGTATATATTAATATATAAGTATGATATAAGTATTATATTAATATATAAGTATGATATACTATATTTGTAGTATTTTAAAGATTCAAGTATTGCAAATTAATGAAAAAAACAAAAGCATTTCTTGTTCATCTTGTGGAGCACTTGATTCTGTTTCACACATGAAAATAAAAGACTGAGCACAAGCTGGTCCTGAATATATTGTTTAATCAGTTACAATAATGACAAATGTGCATGTGCACAATTTAATTTTTTTACTCTGTACTTGTGCATTGCGGTATTTAAATTTATCCAAGTGGTTCAAGCGTTTTGACTACGTTCACGAAAAATTTTTCAGATCCATTTAATGATTCGTTCAGTGACCATTTCTGGTGATGCCAGAAGGTGGCGACAAATGAGTGTCTTGTGTGAAATTAGTTAGTCACTGAATCGACGATCAAAAGAAAATTTTAATCCTTTAAAATTTGTATGTCTACAGACCTACAAAGAGACTTTAGTAGAGGTTTTAAGCATTATAAGAACAAAGCAAATCTATCATTTCCCTTCAGTTTGTAAGTTGCTGAGCATGACTTTTATCAAAAGTCAGCAATAATAGTCTTATAATAATTATAATTATATAATCTGTACGTTTTCATGTATACAAATTTTTTTCTACATATCTATTGACTTCAGTAAAATGCCTAAGAGTTCTAAGATCACAGCAGATCTATCTGTTTTCCTACAGTTTGTCAACTGCACACCAACATAGAGCTAAAAAACAGGAGCTGATATTAAAAATAGCTTACATATTTAACACGTATCTAGTAATCTGCTTAAATTGGCAAAAAGAACCGATCAAACTTTTGCCTCACAAACATAATGTAAAAAGAATAACTTATTGAAGACACAGGCGCTGACATAAACTCCACTTACAATGTGTGCTTACAAGAAGGGTTGTCCTTTGTTTTTTCTGCAGTGCATTTCACATAATGCTACCAATCAAGAATGATATGCTGATCAATAACTCTAGTTTGTGTGTTCCTCATCTCTAGATTATTAAATTAGATCAACATCAATGCAGATAAAAAACATGGATAAATGAACATTGTTGAAAACAGCTTTGTAGAAATGAATGGAGCCCACGTTGATTAGACTGTCTGACTAGCGGCCTATTACGTAAGGGTTTTTTCGACTCATGAAACTCACCTGTGATTGGCTGGATGGTTGCTCAATCAGCCCAAAGTAAAAAAAAACCCCGCAAAGAATACTGTATACAAATCCACCATTTGGACTCGGTATGGGTTTAGCTTGAAAAAGTGCAGGGGACAAAATCACCTTTTTAAAGAATGCGGAGGACATGTCTCCCACGTCCCCCGTGGCTGCTACACCCTTGCAGTGGGATTCATTATAGTGAAAATGCTTCTTCATGAGCTTTATAATTTAATGCAAATTACCAATTATATTATCAGAATAACAATTTGAGTAAAAGGTAGTGTGCAGAAGGTGTTTGTTTTCCCGTTAAGAACAATGTGTATTTACTTTTAAATTGTAACATTAGAAATAAATTTAACTGGTTTAATAAGATGACTCCCAACGGGCAAGAAGGTTACTTGTCCCAGCTGTCATCTGATTTTTATAAAATGTATAAAATACATGTGATCTCATTCTTATTTTATTTATTTATTTGTCATCTTATTATGTCAAATTTTCCATGTAATTATGAATTTCCACAATTAAGTTGAATAATGACATACATAAATAATGATAGACAAATTACATACCAAACAGGCCTATTAATAAATAATAAATTAAAATTAATAAGTTGCGACATAACCAGATTTTAGAGTTCCCCCACCACTGAAATCCCAATTTAACCCCTGTATACAACAGCTTAGAGACACGAAAAGACAGATATGTGACAGAAAATCCTGAGAGAAATGGACAAAAGAAAACAGGAGGAATCAAATGGAGTGAGACGGAGAGAGAAGAAATCAAAGAAAGCGAAAATAGCAGGGAGAGAAAGTGTTCTTTTTTCCCTTTTCCCCCTCTCATTCTCTCTCTCTTGCTCCTTGGCTTTCTGTAAAAGAAGCTGTGAGAGATAAGACTAAAAGGACAGTCAGTCTATTCTGAACAATCCTTTCCCTGTCCCTCTCCCTATTTCCCTCTCTCTTTCTCTCTCTCCCTCTTTCCAGGTCTCATCCCCCCTCTCTGCTACTGTTCCTTCTGCTTAATGGCCCCAACTCAGATTTCCATTGATGGCTGTGCTGATAGACCCTCTCTCCTCAGGTCTGCCTTCATCTTTCAGACCCCACTAACTCACTTCTGACCATCCTTCACAAAAAACACACATTTCAAACATACAAATGCCCCAAACACAAGTAATTTGTGCTTAAGAAGTAACATAAAGGGTTCTATAACACCTCTTTCACACTGGACTCGGAATCGGAGTGTAAGCGGCACATATTTTTTCGCCGCACATGTTAACAGGTTAGAGCAGGGGTCTTCAAAGTGTGGGGTGTGCCTCCCCAGGGGGGCGCTAGAGCACGTCAGGGGAGGCACGGAGAGTGGTTAAAAAATGTATTACATAATTAATATATATATATATTGAGTTTAACTATTAGATTATATTTAAAACATTATTTAAATAGTTCTGAAAATAATAGGCAAAAAAATAATAATATATATGAAGAATCTTTGTGAAGATTCTATGATATTTTTCAAGCCCGCCTATAAAGCAGACGTGACGTATTAGTTTGTAATTACAATGAAGCAGTTTCTGAGACCACCAAATTCGAATCCTTCAGGGGTCAAACCCAAAAGATGACGATACGATGAGCAGCATTTAAGTTTAGGATTTACATGGACAGGATCAGTTGATGCATCTCAACCTTTATGTGTCAAATTAAATGTAAAGGCCACTCAAGCTTCATATCACGTTGTGCTGTGTATTGCCCAGGCAGGCAAAGCACATAACATCGGAGAGACATTGATTCTGCCAGCAGCCAAAGATATGTGTTCCTTGATGGTAGGAGAGGCAGCGGCTTCTAAGCTTGATTCTATTCCACTCTCTGACAACACAGTGTGTCGGCGCATCTCTGACATAGCACAGGATGTGAAGGAGCAAGTGTTAGACAGCATCAGGCACAGCCTATTTTTTGCACTCCAGATCGACGAATCCACTGATGTGGCCAGCTGTGCACAGCTGTTAACATGTGTGAGGTACGTGAAAAACATGGACATTCAAGAAGAGTTTCTATTCAGTAGTCCTTTTTGTTTTTTGCTTGGAACTAGCATTGTTTTGTTCTATTTTTTCCTCCACCATTGTAAAAATGATATAATATAAAAGGTTTAATATAAAAAGTTATATATTCAATGTCATAATTCATTTAATAAGTTCTGCACTTTTCTTGTTAAACAATAAATGATAAAAATGATTGAATAATGTCAAACAATTGTCTGACAATCTGTAAAGATTGGGGGGAGGGGTACCTTGTGTCACAAGGGAGACCCACTGTCTTTGACTTTGAAAACCCCTGGGTTAGAGCATTCACATAGGAAGCGTTAGCAGCATGTTGGAGCAGCGCGTGAGCGGCAGTTCAGCGGGAGTTTTGGCACTGAGGCTATTTTTGCTGCGTTGCTCATGCTGAATTAAAGTGCCAGTGCACTATTGATGGACATCATGAAGATGAGTTGACACGAAAAAAAAAAACAGATATTGCACAGAACATGTATTTGTAGTCTAGTGTGTTTTTGTATTAATTACAGCTCGTATCCATTTATGGAAAATGTTTTCTAGGTCAAATATTATCTAGAAGGAAAGTAAATTACCACATGAGCAGTCACCAGTATTACTTATCAATCCACAACAGATTTTAGTGATTCATATTAAAAATGACAAACCTTCTGGTGAAGAATAAATGGATCACTTACCACTGTTACCACTGTTCCATTGTAGTATCAGTAACTGTAATAACTTTGGAATTTTGGGATAAACTATAGCACTATAATTACCATGGTAAATTATTTGTAAGATGTTGATTTTAAGGTGATTTTCTGGCAAGCTTGGTTTAAAGGACAAGACAGATACATGAGGGAATGTTAGTGTATAATTGCATTAAAGGGGCTGTTTGTGTGTGTGTGTGTGTGTGTGTGTGGGTGGTTTTGGGTGGTTTAGGAGGCCATTTTTTTTTTTTTTTGACCATTCAGGTGCGCATTAGCACGAGCATGTTCAGCACACACACATACGCCGCCTGTCAATCAAACAGGGCGCAGCTGTTACTAGATTGCTAGCGAATTATAAAATTCGTATTTACAAGTTTTGATACCCACAGAAATGGAAGCATCTCCAACACCTCCTCTCTTTGTTCTTGGTTTCTCTTTTGCTTCATCTTTATATCAGTCTGACTGTGGCTTTCTTAGTTCAGTGTTTTTGGCTGTGATGTGTGCATGAAAATGTTTTCTAGGTCAAATATTATCTAGAAGGAAAGTAAATTACCACATGAGCAGTCACCAGTATTACTTATCAATCCACAACAGATTTTAGTGATTCATATTAAAAATGACAAACCTTCTGGTGAAGAATAAATGGATCACTGGAGGCCTAGACAAGACAGTGAGCACCTTTTCATCTTTTTTCTTGTTAAAATAAACAATTTAATTATAATAATGATAAAAAAATAGCACTAAACTACTTTAATTTTTCTCACTCAACAAGTCAATCTTGTTTTCTCTAGCTTTTAGCTTAACCGAACTTCAGTAACATTTGAAACGTGAAATACTGTACCTTCGCGTGTTTTTGGATTCACTCACTCCAGACATGCGCGACTTAAATGCGCCCCCACTCTTTGCAAACGGCGCATAGCTGCTAGATTTTTTTGCTTTTACACTATACATCTTTGTTTGCATCTGTTTGGATGGTTTTGTTTATTATGAGTCAACAATAAACTGTCAATCTTGCAATCCGTGATGTACGGACACATTCACAATCGCTAAATGTTTACAGCCTGTCGGAAGTAATGCGTATTATTGCGCAATGCTGTATTTTAGAGCTCCTTGGCAATGCGCCATGCGACGTCAGAAAATGCGTTAAACCTGTTTAAAGAGATACAGCACATAGAGAAATAATATTTGGGTGATTATATTTTAAAAAATAAAGCTATCAAACTCAAAACTATAAAAGCACATTGTTCAAGTTTATTAAAATTTTTCTGCAGTGCAATATTGTCCAAAACTACTTACAACTCTAACTGAGAATAATATAAATACATGCACAAAGCAATATTTTTGAGTAATATTGCGCCAAAGGGGTTCTTTGCTTTTATACAACCTTTTTGGCATAAATGGTTGTTTGTTTGTTTGTTTGTTTGTTTTTTGTGCTCAGCGAAGAACCCTAGCGTTCAATATTGAACCCTAATGAACCCTAATTTTTTTCTAAAAGAGTTCTGCCTAAAAATCATAGTTTCTATAATTATTTTTAGGCCTACTATTGTATCATAATAAATGTATATATATATATATACACACACACACACATATATATATATATATTGTTTTTTTTTTTTTTTTTTTTTTTTTACAGTGGTGGCTAATCCCAAGTTACCACTGTTCCATTGTAGTATCAGTAACTGTAATAACTTTGGAATTTTGGGATAAACTATAGCACTATAATTACCATGGTAAATTATTTGTAAGATGTTGATTTTAAGGTGATTTTCTGGCAAGCTTGGTTTAAAGGACAAGACAGATACATGAGGGAATGTTAGTGTATAATTGCACTAAAGGGGCTGTTTGTGTGTGTGTGTGTGTGTGTGTGTGTGTGTGTGGGTGGGTGGGTGGTTTTGGGCGGTTTAGGAGGCCATTTTTTTAGGTTACAAACTGGTAATTACAAGGGTATTATGCTATAAATGTGGTTTATGAGGACATTTCTAGTGTCCCCATAATTCAAATCGCTTAAAAAAAAAAACATACTAAATGATGTTTTTTTGAAAATGTAAAAATGCGGAAAGTTTTTTGTGAGTGTTAGGTTTAGGGGTATGGTTAGGTATGGTAAATCTATAGTTCGTACAGTATAAAAATCATTATGTCTATGGAGAGTCCTCATAAGGATAGCCGCACCAACATGTGTGTGTGTGTGTGTGTGTGTGTGTTGGGTAGATGGGTGTTAGTATTTATCATACTACATGTCTTAATGATTGCAAGGATTTACTCTATTTACTTACTGCCGTGGTACATCAGATTATTACACGGCACTCTGGAATACTTGACTGTTATTTGTCAATAACAGCATTCTGTAATCAAATAGTTTTGTAATGACTAAACTTTATAATTAATAGTTGTACCAGGCAACTGATTTCCTACATAGCTGTTTCATGTTTTTGGTATCACTCCACATTCTCTGTCTTCTCACATAATAAAATAACTTAAACTTTAAATATTTCATACTCTTTTATTTATTTATTTATTTGTTAGCTTCGGTTCATGATCATCCTGTTGGGGGTTATTTTGCGAAGACCAGCTGACTGTGCCCTTACTTAAATCATAAACACACAAAAGTAGTGAACACAAATAAACAGACACAATTAACAGATTTAACCAACATGGAGGAGGGTAAAAGAGTCCAAAACTTCAGTCAAAATATTACTAATCACTCAGGGCTCTTCTTAAGAGCAAACAGACAGAGGATTTACCAGAACAAAACAGAGCAAAACATACCCCATGCGGCACACAAAGACTCAAAGGCAACTTTAAATAAGGCCTTCATCTCTGCTCCCCTTGTTATGAAGATGTGCATGTTAAAAGAGTGCAAAAACAGGCATTAAAAGCCTGGCAAAATGTGCGTCAAAAACTCGGGTCACAATGTTTACAAAGAGAAGAAATTTAATCCAATCACAGAGTCTTCTCTCCGCTTCCTTCTCCTCTTTTCATGAGCTTAGGACACAAATAAAAAAAAAAGAAAACAGCAAAACTAATTAATTTACTGATCATGAAAAAAATTGCCTGTTTTGTATTTTAAGGAAGAGAAATGAACGCAAAAGCATATGGGGTGGGGGGAGACAGGAAAAGCAACTAAAATTATTATTCTTGTATATGTTATTTAATTAGCATATTTGAAAAACTACACTCAAAACAAATGCTGAATGTTTAAAAGGGCTGAAAATCTCTAGTCAGTGAATAAAGGCACAGTTTTGTTTTGGTAAAAAATAAAATCCAAGTACTGAGCCACTAAAACTGCAAAATATATATCCCTTGTGTACTGTATAGAACACATCATCCGTTATGAGCCCAAAAGAGACAATGCTGTTTTCCAGGGAAAATTCCATTTCTGCACATGGATTTATGTAAAATATTACACATTCATGTCAAATACAGTGTTTCACGTCCACAAACCTTTACCACTTTCCCTCTCTGTATGTCTTTTTCTCTCTGACTGTGTGACCTGCAGTTGTTCTACAGCCAGAGGGCTTGAATAACTGTCTGGTGCCAGGCTTCTGCACCCAGGGGCTTGTAAGTGATGAGGCGGAGGTCGAAAAAAGGCTGGTGTGTGTTGAGTGTGTGTGTCCATTTGCCTAGTTCCCTGTACCATACCCCAATCATAGGATCTCAGATCAGCCACATCCAAAGCAAGCGACACAAAACCAGTAGAGAGACAAAAAAACAAAACAAAAAAAAAAAGCAGAAAACCCAAAATGAACTAGTCCACTGTAAAAAGCAGCATTCTCAGAATTCTCTTTGTGATCACCTCTCTGGTTAACCACATTGGTATTTTTGACATCTGCTACTGACAAACAGTGATGCTGTTTAAAAGATGTTTTCATAATCATATAAGTGTCACTTTTCATAGCTGTCTCCAGCAATAATCTCCCTCCTCCATAGGCTGTGGACACAAGGGCTGCTGCTGAGCGCATTGCCCCAGGGCAGGCTCTTTCTCTGGGCACGAGGGGGCTGGCTCCATGGGTGGTTTGGCCTGGATGAAGGCTCTTGTGCTCAATGACGGGTCTGGTTGTGATTTTGTGTCTGAATGTTCACACAGGCTGTCTGCTTTTTCCCAGGGATCCCAGGTGATACAGAGGTCAGGGAGGTTTCAGTCAGTATGTTTTGGGGACTGGGTGTGTGTGGCACGAAGAAGCATTTCTAAAACAGCGAGGGCAGCACTCCCCAACCCTTTCTTAACAACTAAAAGCAAACAAACAGTGTTATCCTCAGATCCAGCTTGCCAGACATGCGGTTTTGTTGGGGCAATCATATTTGAATTGCTTCTATCCTCGCTTCCTACATGCCACCTGAAACAGGAAGTGACACACTTAAAATGTTACTAGTGGACCGGGATTGTGATGACCCAGGAACACACAGGTCAGTGAAAAATGGCTCTCAGGCCATTCAGCATAACAATTACACTCACTTTTCAGCTTTCCTTACTCCCACACGTTCTGCTAATCTCAGACAGGAAAAGGTTGGGGGGCATTCCTAACAAGTTCAGGGAATACAAGGGTACTGGGTCAGTGTTGATTTTGGATCCTTGTGGACTTGTCTCCTCCATAAATGTCTTCCAAAATCTAAATTTGCAAAAGGCCGCCAAATACATCAAGCACAAATAATTGTTCCTTTTACTCCGTTTGTTTCGTGCAATAATCCCACGTGGTCAGGTGACCTGTGAGAAGGGGGACACGGAGGGTGAACTGAAAGGTCATGGCCAGGTCATCATAACCCAACAAAAAGCGAAACAGATGGGGGAGTAACGCGCCATTCCGAATCAGCAATTCACATCTTTACCTTCAGATATTTTTTCTCCTTCAGAGCAGGGATTATGCCGGTTTTAGCTCATGTACATACTGTTTTCATTGTGGAACCAAGCTCGTCGTTCTAGCGCAGCATAAGAGATATTTAGTGGACGTCAACCCAGTGTAAACAGCCTAACCTTTTAATACCAAGGTAAATCCCACCCCAGACCTCAGCAAAATCAACAGTTCACAGGTCGATGACAAATAAGGATGTCCAAAATAAAAAAAAATAAAAAAAATGTTTTGGAAATCTATGAGAGAAATGCAAGTTGAAGTTCTTATAAATGTACAAGTTCTCTACAAAGGCAGTCTTTGCATTAACGTTGGTTTTATATGTTTCTGATTTCTTTTTCTTATTTTATCAGTTTTTATTTAATAGCTTGTCCGGACCTATTTATTTATTTAGAAATAAATAAATAAATTGAATCATCACATCATTGACCCTCACATACACACAGCACAAAATCCAGGAGCTTAAA
The DNA here is from genome assembly GCF_019703515.2 of Myxocyprinus asiaticus. Lineage (NCBI taxonomy): Eukaryota > Metazoa > Chordata > Actinopteri > Cypriniformes > Catostomidae > Myxocyprinus > Myxocyprinus asiaticus. The sequence goes on along the minus strand of NC_059378.1, from coordinate 20,786,459 downwards.
TATTGAAAACTACGATATTTGATGTGCATATATTGCTAAAAATCAGTCTTACGATTCAATTTAAGTCCCTGGATGAATTAAAAATGGCAAACTTTAATCTGCTCCATCTGAGAAAATCAAAGAGTGCAATCTGCAAACTCCCGAACAATTTTCCCAGAGTGCACCAGTGCTCCCGTCGTCCGCCTGTCTGCCCTCTCTTTTACTTTCATACTTTCTATTTTTGAGTTTTTGTTTGCTTGTTTCTCCCCTTATCATGCCATCTGGAATTCAACTCCATGCTTCTGATAAACAAGGGGCACCACTTTGTCTCTCTCTCTCTCTCTTTCTCAGATGAAATTGTGATTTAACAGGCATGACAGTGCAGGCACAAGACTCCAAGCATGAGAAAACAAACAAACAAATCATTAAAGATAAGTCTGAAATATGTACAGAATCTTATCATCCCAGGAAACTAAAAAATGTGCAAAACTGGCAGAACTGCCCTGGTGCAGTGAGGTGTGAGCTGAGAGAGACATATCAGTGAACAATGAAGTTATTATGACTTTACACTTCGACCTTTCTCACCAGGGTCATCTGAGAGGTACACCATTTTTCAGTCAGTATCATGGACATACAATTTCAATTTATTTCGCTTCAATTCAACTATTATGTAGTCAAAAAAGTCACAAATGAAATCTCTTTGATATCTCAAGTGCTTCTTCTGTACAGCAATAAGGTTAAATGGAGAGAAAATGGAGACTTCTGCTTATAGATGATGTAACTTCTGCACCACTTGTGTTGCCAAACGGAATTACAAAAATAATTATTAAGGTATTATACAGAACACTCCTGTTTGTTTTTCACTGGTCAAACAAATCGATAGTCCCACTCCAAACTCAAGGCATTGGTTAAAGGGATAGTTCACCTAAAAAGGAAAATTCTCTCATCATTTTCTCTCCACTCTCACTTCTTTCTTCTTTTGTTTTTGGTGATTTGCATTCTTCGTGCATATCACCACCTACTGGGCAGGGAGGAAAATGTATGGTAAAAACTGACTTAAATATTGATCTCACCCACACCCACAGTATGAAGAATTTACATGTTTCCATTGATCATAGTTAAGAATTAAGAATGAATAGGCTATTCAAATTAATTTTACAGCTCTATATAGTTACTGTCAATAACAATTGTATTTTTCGCCCTATTTTTATTGCTCCTATGGATTTTTAGAAGAACCATATGAGACAAAGTTGGTATTGAAATTATACTTAAATAAAAACTCTATGAAGTCTACTGAGCAAAGACAGGTGATGGATCTTCTCAAGCAACCTCTAAGCAATAAAACTTTCCTCTGGGGTAGATTGATGTAAATCAAGATGCTATAAATCTTGGATAAATCTAAATCTCAAAGCTCTAAAATGCTCATGTTTTGTGATGTTTTATAAGTATACTGGGGGGGGGGGCGTTTAACTCAGAGGTACTAGCATAAGCAATTAAAGTAAATCTGATTGAATGAATCCCAAAATCATATGATACGATTCACAAGGCACAGAAAGAGAAGCAAGAAATAAATGAACTCTTTCTTCAACCACTCCAGACATGAAAGAAATATGAGTGAAAGAGGGAGACAGTAAAATACAAAGAGCACACTTAAGAGCAAGGGGAGAAAGAGGGACAAATATCGAAAGAGTGTATGTACAACTGAAGAAAGAAGGAGAAAATAGAGAGATAAAACTCAGGCGGCCATGTGGGTGATTCCAGCCTCGGTCAGGTGTGTCCAAACAGCGGCGTGCTGAGACAGACAGGCGGGCAGACTGGCGTCAGCGGCCACACGCATGCCCCGTCACACCACACGCCAAAGGCCCACATACCAGGGCTCCCACACACGTGTACACAATGAGAGCTCAGTCCTGCATCACGCACCAGCGGCAACAGCAATGTGAAATATTCAAACAGGGACAAAGGTACAGCACAGGAGGGGTGTGAGGGCATCATGGCGGACTGTGGAGGGGTGAGGAAGGGGTGACGGGTGCTGAACGAGACCTGGACATGGAGATTGGAGTGGAGATGACATGATGGAGCTACTTTACAAAACTTTGATGGAGTAGGAATCATACAGGGTGAAGGTCAAGGCCATTAGATGCACTTCAAGAGAAATGAGGTCATAGGTTAAGTTCAGTTCAGATTTTGTATTACATTCAGAACTTCAGCTGAATGAATGATAACAAAACAGATCCTGTTACATATGACATGTTCACACAAGCATGAGACATGAGTACTGACAGACTTGAGCAAAATTAAAACACTGACAGATTAGAGTAACATTACAGTACTGACAGACTAGAGCAACATTAAAATATGGAAAACTAGAACAACATTAAATTACTTACAGACTAGAGCAACATGAAATTGCTGACAGATGAGAGCAAAATTAAAATTCTGACAGACTAGAGCAACATTAATATAGTGCTAGACTAAAGAATTATTAAAGTACTGACTAGAACATAGTTAAAATACTGACAGAAATCACTATAACACTAAAAAACACATGTCTAGTTTATGAATTAATTATATGAAGTATTTGTCAAAAAATGTTCATTGAGTATTGTCAAACAGTGCAAAACGATAGGCTACTTTGTGGTGTATTTGGTGTATTGGGAACAAAACCACTGTGTTACTTTGCTAATGACTTTTCACAGCAGAAATACTTTCCTTAGTTTTGATCGGTCTAAACAGAGCCTAAATAAAAATACAGAAATTAGTTAGGCTGATGCATATATCAAGCCACCTTTGCCGAAGAATAAAAACATTAAATGTGTTTTTACAAGTGATTGTACACAGTGAATTCAAGAGGTTAGAGTTTAAAATATAACAATGCTTTAATATGCAATAGACATGCAACATGTATTGGAAATAGATTATACTGTTTGTTAAGTCATTAAGAAAAGAGTGAAAAGAAAAGTATTATGAAATAGATAAGGCTCACTTGAGGTCATGGTTTAGAAAGAATAATCTGAACATGAAAGGATTTTACTCATACCATGATTATAACTGAAACAAAATTAAGATTTGTGTTATAGAAAATTAGAATATGAATTATGATAACAGACATGTGTGCTACATCTGTTGGTTAATGACTTTGATTCATGTTTTTGTGAATAAGCCTAATCTACATAATTACACATCTGACATAATTATTCATCTGAGCTGGATGCGTGTCACAATATTTTCAAGCCAATGCAATTATGAAGTATTGCCTGTCAAACAATGTATAACATACTGAAGAAAGTTTAATAAGAATAGATATGAGAAATAAAAATATAAATATTTTATTTTATTTTATTTTTTTAATGTGAAATGGGATATAATCTTTAACCCTAATTAAATATTAAGCTATCCTAAAAGGCATAAAGTCCATTTAATTTATTTCAAAAAAGGACTTTTTTACTAAGATATTATATTTTTGGATATAATGCTTTTATTTCCTGTAGTATGCCAGGCCATATAAATGTGTCATATTTTTTGATAATATTAATAAATATATTTACATTTAAGATCATATTTATTTAAATGTATTATTACAAAATATATTATGTTGACCAAATAATCTAATATAATATAATACAATATAATAATTATGAAATAAATGAATAAATAAATTGTTCTACTACTACTACTACAAAAACAAACAAAAAAACAAACAAAAAAAATGCCAATATTAGTAGTGATAATATAGGTCAAAATAAAACATAAAAACCTTATTTCAACAAATAATAAAAACCTAGGGGAAACCTTCCAACTTTCATATCTAATTACCTACTTAACTAAATATCAGCAAATTTCCCACATGCCACTCTAATAACAGCAATGAAGAGGATGCTGGTTGAACCCTTTTTCTATCAGACTTGAGCGCACTGATAATCTGTCAACCGGAGTTCGTTGAAGAGCGTCAGACAAAGAGCCTGAAACCGCTTGACGTGAAAGCCTGTGCTAACATTTAGTGGACAACACATCAAGGTCAACACTATGACTCTACTGCCATCTAGTGTTTAATGCTAGAACCTTCGCTTGACAGTTTTTTGTGATTCGCAAAGTCCACATTTCATCTCGTACAAGGAAGTCTTTACTATGTATGTCGACTATATGAAAGCACCTCACAATCCAGTGCAAAAATGTAACAGAGGTAGAATGGACTAAATGGAGTACTGTACCTCCATGAACGCTCTATCTATCCCCCTCACAATAATTTGAGCAGCACATCTGTTGTGAGTTAACAGGCCTCAGACGCCCTGATCTCCCTCTGGCCTCTCAGACTCCTTCAAAAACTCCTGAACTTCCGACATGATCTGGGTCAATTCCTCTGCCCTCACCCTCAAGGAAACACACTTCAGCCATCTAATCATAGCTAAAGAGCCAATATGCACTTGAGGGTTCAAGATTCTTGCACACACAAACTAAACTAAGATTCACCAGAACACTGACAATAAAAACGAAATTTACTAATTAATTTTCCTATAGGGAAAAGACACAGTTTCTACTAGATTTTTATTTGTTTTCAGACTGCAGTAAATTTGGCACCACTTTGAATTTACTTAAAATTTTTAAAGGAATAGTTCACCCAAAAATGAAAATTCTCTCATCATTTGCTTACCCTTATGCCATCTCAGGTGTGTATGACTTTCTTTCTTCAACAGAACACAAATTAAGATTTTTAGAAGAATTTCTCAGCTCTTTTATGCAAGTGAATGGGTGCCAAAATTTTGAAGCTCCAAATATCACATAGGTCAGCATAAAAGTAATCCATATGACTCCATAGGTTAAATCAGTGTCTTCAGAAGCGATTTGATAGGTGTGGGTGAGAAACAGATCAATATTTTAATAAATTTTTACTATAAATTCTCATCCCTGCTCAATCTCCACTTTAACTTTCACTTTCACATCCTTTCTTCTTTTGATTTTTGGTGATACACATTCTTCATGCATGTTGCTAATGGGCAGGGAGAAGAATTTCTAGCAAAAAAGGACTTAAATATTTATCTGATTCTCATCCACACCTATCATATCACTTCTGAAGATATGGATTTAACCACTGGAGTCTTATGGATTACTTTTATGCTGATGTAATGTGCTTTTTGGAGCATATACATTTTGGCACCCATTCACTTGCATTGTATGGACCTACAGAGCTGAAATGTTCTTCTTAAAATCTTTGTTTGTGTTCAGCAGAAGAAAGAAAGTCATACACATCTGGAATGGCATGAGGGTGAATAAATAAGATAATTTTTACTTTTGGGTGAACTATTTCTTTAAAGCAGCAATTAAACTTAAGTTTTCTTTTTTTTTTTTTTTTTTTTACAGTGAAAAAAGGAACAAATTAAAACGAGTCCTAATCATCAGTAGCAAACTCCTCCCTGTCCAACATTGTTTCCATTATGATGCTGATGTCTGTTTTTGGTCATTATGTCACCTTCCAAATGGAGATTCTGACAGCACAATCTCGAACTAAACTTGCAAAGCTCACAGCTTTATGACTGTCCATTGATTTCCCTGATAGGTTATAGGTTATAGGTAGGGATAGGTTCTCCCAAAAATGAAAAGTCATACACATCCCAGATGTGTATGACTTACATTCTTCTTCTGAACACATATAAATATTTTTAGAAGAATATCTCAGCTCTGTAGGCCCATACAATGCAAGTGAATGGTGGCCAGAACTTTGAAGGCCCAAAAAGCACATGAAGGCAGCATAAAAGTAATCTAAATGAGACCAGTGGTTAAATCCATATTTTTAGAAGTGATATGATAGGTGTGGGTGAGAACCAATCACCCCCCCCCATTAAACTTCAAGACAAGGTGTTGTTGCTGATTATCAAAGAGCACAGATGAAAAAGTGCAGTATACAATGTATAGAAAAAGTATTAAAAAGAGAGCTACAGGTGGGACCCCTCCAAGTATTTTTGATGCACAGTAAGGGTTCATTTGCAGCAGTACTTGAACTAGGCACTGACTGAATGTTTACCTTTTGAAAAATGACTTAATATCTGACTTCAGCCTTGTTAAAGAGGGAGAAGTAAGAAAAGCAAAACACACAACACACCCGCAGCAATGCTGACCAGACATGACACAATGGAGTCCTAATAAATCATGAACAGAAAGATTCTTTGACATCATTACACACTTAATTACTCTCCTCTCTCTTTTTCTTTCAACAACTTGATTACTTTTAATTCGCTTTTAGGTCGCTTTTCTTTCAAATAACTTACAGCACACTAACTCTCTCTCATACACACATAGAGCCATGATTTGTCTGAGCAAAGCTACTTTTGATAAATGAGAGGTTCTGTCAGAGTTATCCAAGCAAATGGAGGGTCTAAAGAGTCCCTAAACATGCCACAAAAATTATCTGTACTGTTGGAGAGGAAAGAGAGTGTGTATGAGAGAGAGAGAGAGAGAGAGAGAGAGAGAGTAGGACCAGCGCTAAATTTTAGCCACTTGCTCTGGTTGGGTGAACAGTGCTGGTTAGTATATTTTTTCGAAAAAGATCAAGATACATTACTCAGGTGCTACAAGAAGTTATGGATGTCATTATTATGTAGTATTTGAATGGTATTACCGAAAATGATTTAGTTGCCGATTATATGTAAATTCTACTGTTTTGGGTGGTGTCTCTAGGTAGTGCAGAGTTTACCAAATTATTGGCTAATGGGTACATTCACACACCCCTTTGGCAACTCTTACAGCTCCTGTATAACACACAGGCACTCATTCATCTGTCTCCCTCTCTCTTTTTCTCACTCTCATTTCATAACCTAACAGGCAGCAGTGCAGTCAGTTCGGTCCAGGCTTCATCATTATCAGTAAAAGTTATGCTGTTCTTGTGTGTGGGTATTTGTATGGTTGTTACAGTAATGGCTCAAGGTACAATGGTCATCAGAGATAATAACGATCATTCAGCAAAACAGGTAAGACTGTGCGCCAGTAATTTAGTATCTTACAATATTACAGTATAACAAAATCGTTATATTGTACCATGAGCTCTAGTAAGTGTACTATCAGGCCTATACTAATTTAGGAGATAGCTTTCTGTCAATAATACAACTGCTTTAAAATGAACCAAGAACAATACTAATGTAAATTAAAATAAATAGGAAAGGGTGAAAAAAGGCAAAAGTCATGAAAATGAAATTATTTAAAGCTGCAGTCTATGGGATCATGCTGTTGTTTTCTATAATGCTTTCTATTTAGTTGCTTGAAATGCACTCATGGTTTTTGCCATAAAAATAACCATTGAGGATTTAACACACATACGTTAATTGATGATTTCATAATGATTTTGTAATGACTTTGAAGCAGAAAAAAATACTTCAAACATGAATTTTGAAGCCACCGTGTTTTGTTTTTGTTTTTTGTTTTTAATGTATGCAATTTAATACTGCTTCAAAATTCATGTTTGAGGTATGAAAGTGTGTAATTAATGTTGTAGAATAAAACATCCACGTATCATCAAGTAATGTTTACCACAAGCCTTGTTTTACTCATAAGTTGAAAACCCCCATTATAAAAACCCATAGGACAATCCAGAGGGAACCCATGGGGAATTATCTTCCGGGTATTTGGTCTGCAACCTGAACAGCTCTATTGTGTGGCAATGGTAGTTCACGGCAAGATAAGGCCATTTTAGGTAGCACACTAAATGTTTGTCTAGCGGTGTGTCTCAATCAGCTCCCTAGCTCCCTATGTCATGGAGCAGTTGTACTTGCTTGTTTTGATTATTGCAACAGCAACATTGCTGTATACAATGATGAGCCAAAATATTATGACCACCTGCCTAATATGCTGCTGGTCCTCCGCATGCTGCCAAAACAGCACCGACCTGCCAAGGCATGGACTCTACAAGACCCCTGAAGTTGTACTGTGGTATCTGGCACCAAGATATTAGCTGCAGATCCATCAAGTCCTGTAAGTTGCGAGGTGGAGCTGCCATGGATAGGAATGTTGGTCCAGCACATCCCACAGATGCTCAATCGGATTGAGATCTGGGGAATTTGGAGGCCAGGGCAACACCTTGAAATCTTCATCATGTTCCTCAAACCATTTCCGAACAATGTGTGCAGTGTGGCAGGGTGCATTATCCTGTTGAAAGGGGCCACTGCCATCAGGGAATACCATTGCCATTAAGGGGTGAACCTGGTCTGCAATGATGTTTAGGTAGGTAGCATGTGTCAAATTGACGTCCATGTGAATGGCCAGACCCAGGGTTTCCCAGCAGAACATTGCCCAAAGCATCACACTCCCTCCACCGGCTTGTCGTCTTCCCACAGTGCATCCTGGTGCCATCACTTCCCCAGGTAAACAACGCACACAGCCATCCACATGATGTAAAAGAAAACCCGACTCATCGGACCAGGCGACATTCTTCCACTGCTACAAGGTCCAGTTCTGACACTCGCGTGCCCATTGTAGGCACTTTCGATGGTGAACAGGAGTCATCATGGGTACTCTGACCGTTCTGCACTACGCAGCCCCATACGCAGCAGGGTGCAATGCACTGTGTTGTGACACATTCCTCCAATAACCATAATTTTTTCCTGATTAACACTTTTATTGATTCAGACACATGAAACAGAAAAGCAAACATACTGTATATACACTGAATCAGCTTTTAACCCCCATAATTTCCTTTAGCCTTCCCAAAGCCCAGCCCCACCTGACCCCCAACAAACATCCCTGTGGTCCAACTTGAGAATAAAAAAATAAAAAATACAAATACAATAAAATAATAATAATAATAATAATATATATAAATAAAAATACAAATCACTCACATTTAAAACTACACATCTCTCTCCACTTCCCCTCCCCGAGAGCCCTCCAAATATGCCAAATAGCTGCCCCATTTTCCATTAAACAATTCCAAGCTTCCCTGCCTTCCAATAACCATCATTAAAATTGTATGTTACTTGTGCCACAGTAGACCTTCTGTCGTTTCGGACCAGACGAGATAGCCTTTGTTGCCCTAGCGCATTGATGAGCTTTGGGCGCCCAACACCCTGTCACTGGTTTGTGGTTTGTCCCTCCTCGGCCACTGTCGGTAGGTACTCACCACTGCTGACCGGGAGCACCCCACAAGCCTTGATGTTTCAGAGATGCTCTGACCCAGTCATCTGGCCATAACAATTTGGACCTTTTCAAAGTCACTCAGGTCTTTACACCTGCCCATTTCTCCTGCATTCAACACATTGACAATGAGAACTGATTGTTGGCTTACCATCTATTCTACCCAGACCTTGACATGTGGCCTTGTTAGGAGATGATTAACTTTATTCGCGTCACCTGTAAGTGGTCATAATGTTTTGGCTCATTAGTGTAAATGACAATATCATGCATTTTCGGTGTAAATATTAAAATGTACAGTGTTATTATGAAAGATGAATGCCACAAATGGAGAAATAAATGTACAAAAGGAGTATATTTTTAAGCATTTTCTAATAACTCTAATATTTAAAAGATTGTTTCCCTTTTATGAACATTATGGATAAAAGACAATTTTCTTTAAAAGACAAAATAAGGCTTTGACATTAGGGGGCCAAGCAGCGAAGCTGTTGGAACCCTATTGTAATTGTACTGATTTTTCTTTGTACTTTTTTCCTGTCCTAAAAGTGGTTGGGCATTAGAGACCATAAGTCGTGGAGACGCCAAACTTGGCAGGATGATCCCAAATCCCCCTCACTACTCTGGTGCACAAACGGACACCCATCTGACCCTAGGTGGCGCTATAATAAACACGTCTACGTTTTGGCTCATATCTCTGCAACCGTAAGGGCTAGAATTGAAATTCTTTTGATTCCTTGAGTCAAGCGCTACAAAATGTATATCTCAGATTTCATTTCCATCTATAATTTGTTTCTGCCATTTTTAATTTTTTGAAAAACCTACTTTTTCAAACTCCTCCTAGACTGTTAGTCCGATCGGCATGCAATTTGGTATACATTACCCTCCTGACAAAAAGTTATCAAAATAATTTCGATATGTCAAATCATTCCGAAGATATTAAAGAAAAAATTCCTTCAGTTTAATGCGATTTGAGTAATTTATCAATATCTACTCAATGCAAACTTCAAATGTAACCAAACTCGGTGCACATAGTCAACAGGACATTTAGAAGACTTCAGCAAATTTTCGTACAATTTCATCCCTAGGGGATGCTACAACTAAAAAACTGTCATAACTTTGCAGCCGTTTGAGCAACAAAGTTCAAATTAAATATGCATCTTCTTTGGTTCAAATGCTAACATATTCTTAAAAAATGAATTCCACAAATTAACAAAAATGGCCACCACCGTCCAATCAAATTTCAGCACCTTATAACTCGTACTGGGAAGGGCCAAGGGTTATGGAAATTACTATATACAAGCAGGGTGTCAACTTGAAGCCGCATTTCAAATTTTGTGCCACACGGTGGCAGTATAATTAGCTAATTCGCGTTTTTGCTCTTAACTCCAGAACCGTATAGGCTACAATACAAATGTGTAGCTTCTCTGAATCCACCAGTGATACGGTCACATGGATTTCCGTTCCCGCAAGAAATCTTTTTTTTCACAAATCTTTTTTGAAAAAACTACTTTTTCGAACTCATCCCAGGCCGTTTTTTCGATTCGCACAAAAATTGGTATATATCATCTAAAGACCCTCCAGACAAAAATAATCTAAATAATTTTGATATTTCAAATCGTTCTGAAGATATAAACAAATATGTTTTGGGCTGTGGCCCATAATAACATAATTGACCTTGTATCTTGTGAGCACAATTGTAAAACTTAGCAAAACAAAACAAAAAAAGATTGAAAAGGGAACATTCTGAGGTCACTTGCAAAATTACAGCAATTTGGCTAGAGCTATAACAGAAGAAATTGCTATTTTTACAACTGCATGTTTTAGCAGTTAGAAATTTGAACTGCTGAATATTCGGCAGCATATACCAGACAATCTTTTCTCGGTTTTTGACTATTCGGACACTTTGCTGGACATTTTAGTCAGAGGCATATCTGTACTGTTCAAGAGACGCAGGCGAGGGAGATGAGCTGGCACGCTAGTCAAGCTCCATCGGTGCAGATTTGGAACAGTGCTGCTGAGTATTCATCTTCTTTGGTTCAAATGCTAACATATTCTTAAAAAATGGCCGCTAGCAGCCAATCAAATTTCAGCACTAATAACTTGAATTGTGAATGGTTGATGGTCCTGAAACTTATTACACACAAGAAGGGTCTCTACAGGAAGCTGTATATTAAATTGTGTGAGAATCAGCCACATGGTGGCACTATAATTAAGCTAATTGTCATGTGTATTCTGTTGATTCATGTCTTTTATTTTGAAATTCTAGTTCCTGTTTCATGTCATGTGTTCCTGTTTCCCTTGTCATGTGATTTCTGTTTTCCCTCCATGTTCATGTGTCATGTTTTCATTGGTTTATTGTTTAATTAGCTTGTTATGAGTTCTGTTTGTTCATTGGTTTATGTTCTCCCATGTCTTGTATTTAAGCCCTCATGTTTGCATTGTCTAGTGGTCTAGTATTGAATGTGAATGTTGTCTCGTAGTCGTAGTCGTAGTCGTAGTCGTAGTCGTAGTCGTAGTCGTAGTCGTAGTCGTAGTCGTAGTCGTAGTCGTAGTCGTAGTCGTAGTCGTAGTCGTAGTCGTAGTCGTAGTCAAGTCTATGTTTTTGTTAGTTCACGTTTATGGTTAGGGTTTTTGGATTTCACGTACTTTGTAAATAAACTGCACTTGGGTTCTTCATCTTCACGTCTTCGTCATTGCCATCATTGTCAGCAGTTCCAGCCTACGTTACACTAATTTGCATTTTTGCTAATAACTCCAGAACTGTATAGGCTAGAATATATTTTTTTTGTTTCTCCAAATCTGTTAGTGTCCCTAAAGAATATGATTACATGGATTTTTGTTTCCACGTGAAAAATTTTCTACCATTTGTATTTTCTTTTTGAAAAACCTACTTTTTTTAACTCCTCCTAGGCCGTTTGTCCTATTCGCACAAAACTTGGTATACATCATTTGCAGACCCTCCTGACAAAAAGTTATAAAAATAATTTTGATATGTCAAATACGTTTTTGGGTGTGGCCTGTAATTACTTATTGGCCTGTATCATGTGAGCGAAAAATTCAATAAAAGTGATTTGATTTGATTTGATTTGAAACCTATAATAATTATTTATATTTTAGAGCTGCCCGAACAGAGCAGAGTCTACAAGCAATAAGTGAAAGTGACAGAGTCCGTAATAAAACCCGAATCAACATCGGCTTGGCTTTTCAGAGGTAGCGACAACTCCGAGATCTGAAAGGATTTCAAAGCGACCCAGAGTTGGCTTTTTTCTTACTCAAAGGTAAGATATTTTATTAATATGGTTTACGTATAGTTGTGTAATCACACACACACACACACACGTCTGTGTGTGTGAAGTGAAATACAATAATTATACTGTAATTGGTGCAGAACTTTTCACTTGCTAGCACACGTGTATTTTTCTTTATAACGGCAATATTTTATATAAATAAATCCTTTAGTCCTAGGCTTGCCAAGGACATTTGAGTCTTGAAATGATGTTGACCACTGGTTGGCAACAGTGCCAATCTATATATTACTATCGTGGTCTATTTGGCCAGAATATCCCGTGGTTATAAAAACGTTACAAATTTTGACCTTATCAGATTAGCAATCATTGTGTCCAATGTTAATGAACATTGCTCAACTTTTGTAACGTCATTTATTTCAAAACATCAGCGTTTCCAATAAGTCATATCAACAGCATAAGATGTGGCACTTATCTGCTCAGATGACATGTTTTCAAATATCCGTCTTTTCCATTCTTTCGTTATTTATTTGTCCATTCGCTCTGATGTCCTGTATCCCTGTGTACACTGGTGCCTCCAACCACATTCACCCGTGCTATCGCAAGCTGTTTTGGCTTTTAAAGCTTTTGTCTAACTATCCGTAATTATATTTTAGTTCAAGTTCAAGTGAGCTTTACTATCATTCCTCTATATGTAGAGACATACAAGGGAACGAAATGTCGTGCCTCACAGGACCACGGTGCTAAATATATAAACATATATTACACATAGACCTATCTAACTTATTGGTATTGAGGGCTCACACAGCCTTTGGGAAGAAGCTATTGAGCAGTCTGGCAGAGTGGGCTCGGATGCTCCGGAACTGTCTTCCTGATGGGAAGGAGCTGGAAGAGACTGTGGGAGGGATGGTGGGGTCCTTCACAATACTGGTGGCTTTGCTGGAGCACCATGCAAGGAAAATGCCCATGATAGAGGGGAGAGGGTCACCGATGATCTTTGCGCTGTATTCACTGTTCGCTGTAGGGTTTTGCGGTCTGTGGCGCTGCAGTTCCCATACCAGACAGTGATGCAGTTGGTCAACACACTCTCAATTGACGCCGTGGATGGCCACCTCGGTGTGGAGCGCTCCTATTGTTTTGTTGTTTTTGTTTGTTTGTCCTGTGTTTAGTAATCTTTTTCCAGTCAGTTTTACCAGAGATGAACTGCTGAACATTCGACAGCTTATACCAGACAGTCTTTTCCTGGTTTTTGAATATTCAGACGTTTTGCTGGACATTTTAGTCAGAGGCATGGCTGTGTTGTTTAAACGCGCTATGAGACGCAGGCGAGGGATACGAGGTGGTGCGCTGGTCAAACTCCATGGCGCGGCTTCCAAACAGCACTGCCAAGCACTCATCTTGTGAATCTCCGCTCTCTTCTTAACAAAATGGACGAACTACATCTCCTCAACCGCACAAACAAGGACCTTTCAACCTCTGCTGCCTTGTGCTTCACAGAAACCTGGCTGAGTGAAGCTATTCCAGACAGCGCATTACATCTGCTGGGCTTTCAGCTGTTCAGAGCGGATAGCATCGCGGAGTTAACGGGGAAAACGAGAGGTGGTGGAGCATGCTTTTACATCAATGAAAGTTGGTGTACAGATGTAACAATGTTAAAGAGGATGTGCTGTCCTAATTTGGAAGTGCTTTTTATTAACTGTAAGCCTTTCTACTCTCCGCAGGAGTTTTCCTCGTTAATTCTGGTGAGTGTGTATATCGCGCCAAACGTGTGTTTGAATGCAGTGCTGCAACAGCTGGCTGATCAAACATGGACATGGAACAACAATACCCGGACTCATTTATTATTATTCTTGGGGATTTTAACAAAGCAAATCTCACACATGAATTGCCCAAATACAAACAGCACATTACATGCCCCATCAGAGACAGGAACATACTGGATCATTGCTACACAACAATAAAGGATGCATATCGCTCTGTCCCTAGAGCAGCTTTGGGACTCTCTGATCACTGTCTGGTTCATCTTCCAAATTACAGGTGGAAATTAAAATAAACCAAGCCAGTAGTAAGGACTGTAAAGAGATGGACCAATGAAGCAGAGCGGGAACTACAAGCCTGCTTCGATTGCACGGACTGGAGTGTTTTTGAGGCTGCAGCCACAGACCTGGACGAGCTCACAGATACTGTTACATCATATATCAGTTTCTGTGAGGATATGTGCATTCCTACTAGGACTTATTTAAAGTTCAACAATGACAAACCGTGGTTTACAGCAGAACTCAGGCAGCTTTGTCAGCCAAAAAGGATGCTTACAGGGGTGGGGATAAAGTCTTGTACAATCAGGCCAGGAACACACTGAACAAGGAAATCAGAATGGCTAAAAGAAGATACTCTGAGAAGCTAAAAAACAAGTTTTCAGCTAACGACACTGCATCAGTGTAGAGTGGCATGAAACAACTCACAAATTACAGGACTCCTACCCCAAACCCTGTGGTGGACCAACAACTGGCTGACGACCTGATTGTGTTCTACTGCAGATTTGAAAGGCCCAATCTCACACCCCACATCCACTCTGACCTTCACTTCACACAAACACCAACACCTCCTGCAACCCCCCTCCTGCTACTCAACCTGGACTTAAGATCTGTGAAGATGATGTGAGCCGCGTCTTTCGGAAACAAAAGACAAGGAAAGCTTCAGGCCCAGATGGTGTCTCGCCAGCATGTCTTCGATCCTGTGCTAACCAGCTGACCCCCATCTTCACATAGATTTTCAATAGATCACTGGAGCAGTGTGAAGTCCCATGCTGCTTCAAAACGCTCAATCATTATTCCTGTCCCAAAGAAACCAAAAGTCACAGGACTTAATGACTTGTTGCCCTGACGTCTGTGGTCATGAAATCATTTGAGAGACTGGTGTTGGCCCACCTGAAGAACATCACTGGACCCTTTCTAGATCCCCTTTAATTTGCTTATCAAGCAAACAGGTCTGTAGATGATGCAGCCAACATGGGATTGCATCATATCCTGCAACATCTGGACAAACCAGGGACATATGCAAGGATCATTTTTGAGGACTTCAGTTCAGCTTTCAACACCATCATCCCAGCTATTCCCCGGACTAAACTACACCAACTCTCTGTTCCCATGTCTATCTGTCAGTGGATTACCAGCTTTCTGACGGACAGGCAGCAGCTTGTGAGACAGGGGAAACTCACTTCCAGCACCCGTACAATCAGCACTGGTGCCCCCCAGGGATGTGTGCTCTCCCCTCTACTCTTCTCCCTCTTCACCAATGACTACATCTCCAAGGACCCCTGTCATGCTCCTGAAGTTTGCAGATGACACCATTGTCATCGGCCTCTTCCGAGATGACGATGAGTCTGCATACAGAAGGGAGGTTGAACAGCTGGCTGTCTGGTACAGTCAAAACAACCTTGAGCTGAACACGCTCAAAACGGTGGAGATGACTGTAGACTTTAGGAGGAACACCCCAACACTGACCCCCCTCACCATTCTAAACAGCACTGTGGCAGCAGTGGAGTCATTCAGGTTCCTGGGCACTACCATCTCACAGGACCTGAAGTGGGAGACACACATTGACTCCATTGTGAAAAAGGCCCAGCAGAGGTTGTACTTCCTTCACCAGCTGAGGAAGTTCAACCTGACACAGGCGCTGCTGATACAGCAGTCTGTCTTCTGCACTTCAATAACTGTCTGGTTTGGTTCAGCTACGAAATCAGATATCAGAAGACTACAAAGGACAGTTCGGACTGCTGAGAGGATTATTGGTTGCCCCCTGCCCCCCCTTCAAGAACTATACACTTCCAGAGTGAGGAAAAAGGCTGGAAAAATCACTCTGGACCCCACTCACCCTGCCCACTACCTTTTTGAACTGTTGCCTTCTGGCCGACGCTTCAGAGCTCTGAGCACCAGAACCGTCAGGCACAGGAACAGTTTTTTCCCTCAGGCTATCCATCTCATGAACAGTTAAATTGCCCCATTGAGCAATAACTATGTGCAATACACAGTTTAGTCTTTTTTTATATTTATCCAAAACATCCAACCTCTTCTGCCATTTCATTCCTCTGGGAATAAAAACAAAAATCATTTGCTCTGTACATAACAGATTTGTATTTGCACTGTACATAACAGATTACAGATTTGTATTTGATTGCACTACGTATGTGTATGTATGTATGTGTGTGTGTGTCTGTGTGTGTATGTACGTATCTGTGTGTGTATGTATGTATGTGTATAACTATTTTTTATTTTTTATTATTATCTATGTCTTGCTGTTGTTTTTGTATTTTTGTATTGTTGTACACTGGAAGCTCCTGTCACCAAGACAGATTCCTTGTATGTGTAAGCATACTTGGCAATAAAGCTGATTCTGTAGAATGTGGTGAGGATGGGCGGAGGGAGACTTGCTTTTTTCAGCCGGCGCAGGAAGTGGAGGTGCTGCTGGGCCCTCTTGGATATTGTTATAGGTCCAGGTGAGATCCTCTGTGATGTGCACCCCCAGGAATTTAGTGCTGCTGACTTGCTCCACGGTCGTGCCATCGATGGTCAGTAGAAGGTGGTCAACAGAGTTTCTCCTAAACACAGTTAAAAATTACAGTCAATTGAAAAGAGAGAAGCCTCATTCAACAATTTAAAAAATCGATCATAACTGCTATTAAGTGGCTGTGAATTTCCTAGTTACTATAACTTCTGTATTCTGAATTAATAAATAATACCATTTATTAATATAGGCTAACAATTATATACATTTACTTAATTAGTATATTAAACATGCTTGTGTATTATTTGCCAATCCCGTTATAGCCCACTTGATGGCAGTGTGTAACAGCAACACTGAGAGAAATACTGCTGTGTTGGAGTGATGAGACATGAATCAGTGAAGTTCATTTCTAATAATTACATGCCCACTGTCGACATGCAGTGTGCAATTGACCTTTGAGCTAATGTAGGTGTCCCTTCTGATTTTATTTGAGTTTATTTGGGAATGATCGCTGATACAAATAATTTACAAGTGCTTCATCATCATTGTTCCTTATTATTGGATTTTTATTTATTTTTTAATTGCAAAATTCTGTTTAAAATAAACCAAATATGCAAGACTAACATTAAAAGATCAATTCTTTATCAGACAAAATGGCGGATGGCAAAAATGTCCGAGGTAGGTTTTGTTGTTTTTTTAAGATGGGACATAGCAGAGTGGCAATTTGCTTAAGCATTTTAGATACCCGTAAAGGAATTTTCACTAGTAAGAATGTTTATTTAAGATATCTCTTTTAAAATTCTTCCCAGTCAGATTAATAATTGAAGGGGGGGGGGGGGGGGATCTTCCTGTTCTGTAATCAATTTGAGATATTCATAAATACATTATAAATATCTTTAAATGATCATTTACTAGTAATAATTCAAATTAAAGATATCTCCTATTAAATATTGACTAGTCATAAATCCACTTCAAGATATCTACAACTATATTTTGCCTAGTCATGTCTTAGTTTCAGATATCAAAAAATGTAATTAGGATATCTTTAAAGATGCAAAATTGCGGAGGAGTCACGTGACGCCATGCAAGGATCAGACGTGTGAACGGCGAGCTTTGCGCACTTTGCTAGTTTTAATACTTTTTATGACATAAAACGGGGAGATTCGATACACACTGTTCCATAACTGTTCTAGGAGGACAATATGTCAAAGAATTAAAAATGCTCGGGCTCTGGAGACATTAAAAGACACTTACGTGCTCAAGATGACGCCCCCGAGCAGGCCGCAAGCCTGGGGAGGTGCGGGAAATGCGGTGAGAGATGCTGAACATGTCGGCAGTGCTGACAAAGGTCGTTGCTGACTTGAAGGATCTTGCTGTGATACGTCGATTGATCACTGCCATGGAGGCGAAGTTCACTGATGTGGTTACAAGAGTGGGGGGATGTCGAGAAATGGATAGATTACCTGGAGTCATCAGAGAGGGATTTATCTGCTAATCCGCCAGCGACCAAGGTGGATTTGGAGCGTGTCTGGGAGAAGTTGGAGGACATGGAGAACCATAGCCAGCGGAATAACGTCCGTATCATCGGAATCCCTGAGGGAGCAGAGGGACAGGATATGGGGAATTCCTGGATGGGCTCTTTCCAAATCTGCTCGACAAAGCAGGCCATAATCTGGAAATTGAGCGAGCTCATAGGGTTCCTGCTCGGCGAACATTCGCTTGACTGTTTAAGGATTCTGTGTGCTTTTTTTTTGCAGCGGCTGGAGTTTATTTTGTAGAGTGTCACACCTTCAGGACAGTTTTATGGATGAATCTACATGCTCTTTGTGCTTATTCCACCTATTGGCTGGAGTTTGTGTTATAGATTATCTTTTGCTGTGTTATTCTGTCTCACAAAATTTGTATAGAAACACCAGACTTGAGCAATCCGACGGCAAAGTTGTCATGGGGGTTCTCGTAGTCGTGCATGGACTGTTTGAGTTTGGAGGGATTGACGCCAGTTGGCGCTGTTGTGCATGGGGTTAATGCACATATTTTTCTTTTTTCTGTTTGTTTGGTTCTGGGGGATGTTCGGGTTTTGATTATTGCACTAATTTTAGAATGTGGTCTTTATAATTTTATTTTTGACACACAATCTATTTTTTCTTACATGCCAAAATGTCAAATGTTAATATGAGTGGATTGTCTCTCTCCACGTGGAATGTGAATGGGTTGGGGCACCCCTTAAAAAGAAGGAAGGTTATTTCTCTTCTTAAGCGTAAGAAATATGATAGTGTTTCTTCAAGAAATGCATTTTTCTCTGCAGGAAGCTGAACATTTTGGGAGAATATGGGGTGGGCATGTTTTTTTTAGTGCTTGCTCGAGTAAGAGCAGGGGAGTCATTATGCTGATAAGTAAACATCTACAATTCAAATGTCTCAAAGAGATTAAAGATAAATTAGGAAGAGTCATTATTGTTTTAGCTGAAATTCAGGAGCAAAGTCTTATTTTGGCTAATATTTATGCACCTAACATTGATCAGGGCTTTTTTTATAGATCTTGAAGGGATGTTGCAAGCTGCTGGCACCCCTCAGGATATAATATTGTGAGGAGACTTTAATCTTTTGATGGACTCCTTGATCATAGTGAAGCAAAAGTGTGCAAGCCCCTAGAGCAACATTGACGCTTCACAGGATGTGTCAAAATCTTGGTCTTACAGATATTTGGAGACTTTTGAACCCATCTGGGAGGGACTATGCAATATTTTTCATCAGTCCATAAGATTTACTCTAGAATAGATTTATATACATATATATATATATATATATATATATATATATAAGTCCCTTGTTTCATCTGTTGTTGATTTCTCAGTTGGAAACATTTTAGTCTCAGATCACAGCCTGGTGTGTTTAGAGGTGTTGCCACATATGGAGAAAAGGAAATCATATAGTTGCCGCTTTAATGTATCCCTTTTGCAAAATCCTGAATTCCAACAAATGTTAAAGGCTGAAATCAATGTCTATATGGAGATCAACTGGTCCTCAGTATACTCAGTATATGTCTTGTGAGGCACTTAAGGCGGTTCTTAGGGGCCGGATCATACAGTATGCAGCATTCACCAAAAAATCCAAAGCACAAGAACTTGTGGAATCGGAAGGGAATATTAAAAGTGCTGAGGCAGAGCTGAAGTGCCGAATGTCATCGAATGGCCTCAGGGAATTGACCCGATTGAAATACAGATATAATACTATTTTGTTGCGGAAAGTGGAGTTTTGGCTATTCAGGGCAAGACAGTCATACTTTGAGTCAGGGGAAAGACAAGGAAACTTCTACCTTCTCTTTTTCTACCATTCCTTCAGTGAAATCTGCTGGTGGTGAAATTTTTACCTCGGCAATTGATTATTAATAATGCTTTTAAAGAATTCTATCTTGATCTGTATAGTTCCACATCTTTGTCTACTCAAGAGGATATTAGGAACTTTGTGGAACCATTAGAACTTCCTAAACTGTTGGCTGAACAAAAATATTCTCTTGATTCTGAGATAAACTTGGAGGAGCTTGACGAGGTAATTAAGGCCTTGCCTACAGACAAGGCTCCGGGGCCAGATGGCTTTGCTGCTGAATTTTTTAGATCTTATGCTACAGAACTGGCTCCACTTTTGCTAGAAGTTTAAACGGAATCATTAAAGAATGGAAAGCTTCCGCCAACCATGACACAAGCCCGGATCAGTCTGATTCTTAAAAAGGACAAAGATCCAAGTGAGTGTAAGAGTTACCGTCCAATTTCCCTGATCCAGCTAGATATTAAAATATTGTCTAAAATTTTAGCTAACTGATTAAGTAATGACATCTCATACATATAGATCAGGTGGGGTTTATTCGGGGCTGTAGCTCTTCTGATAACATTAGGCACTTCATCAATATCATGTGGTCAGTGGCGAACAATCAGACTCCGGTTGCTGCCATCTCACTTGATGCTGAAAAAGCATTTGATATGGTAGAATGGGATTATCTTTTTAAGATTTTGGAAATGTATGGGTTCGGGAACACTTATTGGGTGGATTAAGTTACTTTATAGACACCCGGTTGCGGCGGTTCAAACAAATGGATTAATTTCAGATTATTTTACTCTGGATAGGGGCACCCAGCAGGGTTGCACTCTTTCCCCCTTATTGTTCTGTCTTGCCCTGGAACCATTAGCAGCCACGATAAAAAAGGAGGATGATTTTCCAGGGGTGGTGGTGGGAGGTGTGGCGCATAAGCTTTTGCTTTACGGAGATGATATTTTATTATTTGTCGACCCTACTAGATCATTGCCTTGCCTCCACAGAATTATTAATTCCTTTTCTAAATTCTCAGGATACAGAGTGAATTGGTCTAAATCCGAAGCTTTGGCTCTGACAGCGTACTGCCCGGCAACGGCTTTTCAACTGGGCACCTTTCAGTGGCCTAAACAGGGCATTAAGTATTTGGGTATTTTATTCCCAGCAAATTTGTGTGATTAGTTAACCTTTTTATTAAAAGGTAAAAATTTTAGTGATGTGAGGAGGTGGGCTTCATTACATTTAACTATGACTGGGAAGGTTAATGTTATTAAAATGAATTGTATTCCAAAATTCAACTACCTGCTACAATCTCTCCCTATAGATGTCCCCCTCTCTTATTTCAAGCAATCTGATAGCATAGCGAAGTCTTTCATTTGGAATGGTAAACGTCCCAGATTATACTTTCAATAAGTTGCATAGGCCAATTGACAAAGGTGGGCCAGGCCTACCCAAGATTTTGTTTTATTATTATGCATTCGGTCTCAGACATTTGGCTTAGTGGTCACTTCCACCTGAGAGAGCCCCTTCCTGGTTTGTATTGAACAGGAAGTTCAATACATTCCGTGCATATGCACGTGATATGGACAAAAGTGTCCAAAGTGTTTAATTCAGACATTTATTTAAATGTTGCTTCGAGCATATGGCTGAACCCAAATTATGTATTAATAAGTCCCCTTTCTGCTGGACCGAGTGGATTGTGAGGGAGGTTAATACGCTCGGTGACCTATATGCGAGTGGAGTGTTGAGATCCTTTGAAAATATGGTTCAATATTTTGGGATTCCCAGGTCTCAATTCTTCAGGTATTTACAGCTGTGCAACCTGCTCTGTACTATTTTTGGGACTAGCATACACCCCCCTAGGGTGGCAGATACTCTTGGAGTGGTGATTACTGCTTTTGGAAAAGGTCACGAGGCATCAGTGTATTACTCCCTGCTAATTCAGAGTTGGGCTAGGTTTCTTTTCATTTATTTTGAACAGACAGTAGTGCAAATTACAGTTTGTTCCACCTAGTGGCATTTAGTACCCCCTGAGGTAGTTGGTACAGTACAGCCTCCTTTATTTTTTTTATTTTTTATTTAGTTCAATTACAGACAAGTACAATGCAAAAAGGCAAATATAAGGCATTGTGGTACAGTTCAGAGTATGTGAAACAGAGAACAACAACTAAAACATAAAATGAACATATATGTAAATAATAATAATAATAATAATAATAATAAATACTGGGATAAAAAAGTGCTTATAATATTAGGGCAGTTACATGAATTTGAAAAGCTTTAACATTTTTATTGTTTTTATAAGCTTTTTTTTTTTTTGTGTGATCTCATGTTTGAAAGGGTTTCAAAGTATATTGTGAGATCAGTATTACAAAGGGTAATATATGAGGGTTTCTTTTTAGTTATTTTTGTCTTACGAATATAAAACTTTGCCAAAATAATTAAAGATTAATAATGTATTTTTGTTTTTCAGAAAAATATGGGTTTTGAAAACAAAGTAAAATAAAGTTCTAAATTAAGAGTTTTGCTTAATTTTTTTGTCACATCTATTTTAAAGTCAGTCCAAAAAGAAATAGAAAAAGGGCAATAAAAAAAAAAAAAAAAAAAAGAAATGTTCAATATCTTCAAATTATGTGTTACGAAAAGTACATTTATCACAAACAGTATGAATATATCTACTAATGGCTGCATTTACAGGATAACATCGATGAATAATTTTGTAAATTATTTTTTACTTTATTAGAAATAACATATTAATATGGTAATGTCCAAATGCTGTGCCAATATATACAATGACACCCTCCTTTAGTGTATTAAGCACTAAGCTGTATACAAAATGCACTCTTGCATAGGCCATATTTTTTTGTAGGGTTGATAAAAAACAAAAGGTATTTGGTCACTATCAGCTACAAAACTGAAAAAGCATCTCTTGTGTTATAAAAGTACAAAATAAATAGAATAATGAAAAATAAAACTTGCGCATTAGGAAAAGCCATTCTTGTTCTAGGTTGGTGCATAGATGGTCTCTTCTTCTTCTGCTCTTTTTCCTGTTGCGGCAGTTAGCAAACAGTGTTGCATTACCGCGTGCGCCCCCTTCTGGATTGGAGTGGATCGCCTGTGACTGACTCGGGTGTATTCTGACGAATACATGTACCGTTACACCACTAGTGAATATGTTTTGCTTTTCTGTTTCAGTTGTGTGAATCAATAAAAAGTTTTAATCGGAAAAAAAGATACAGAATTGTAGATATCTTTAACTGAATTATGACTATTCAAAACCATATTAAAGATATCTTTAAGTTCTGACTAGTCATAATTTAATTACTTATATCTACAATTGATTTTATTACGAGTAACAACTTAATTAGAGGTATCTTAAATTATAATTTTTACTAGTAATAAATAAATTGTAGATATCTGTTATTACAATTTCTAGTAGGGAAAAACTCTGTTGTAGATAGCTGAAAATAATTTTCAGTGCAATCCTATGGAAACAAATGACTGGTCAAAGTTGCATTGCAGATATTTTAAATGTTAATTATAATGATTCAAAATGCATTCCAGATATCTTCAGTGTAAATTATGACTAGTCAGAAATGCATTGTAGATATCTTATATGTGAATTACTACTAGTAAAAAATGCACAACAGATATCTAAAATTGGAGTTTTGACTAGTCAGAACATAATAATGGATAGTCAAATCTGAATATTAAATGATAAAAGAGCCTGCCGTATTCGCGCAGAGGAGCAGAGCCGAAGCATGACTTACATCATTACCATAACAATGTTCTTTCGCAAGACACATGCAGTTTTATTTTTTAACCGTTTGAGGGCCAAAAGTTACATAGTGTATCTTTAATTTTTCCTTTGGAAGAATAGCTTCTGTTTGTCAGTTGCTTTGGATAAAAGCATGTGCTTAATGAAGAAAGGTAATAAGCATACAAAAGCTGTAGATCTTCCTGACTTTTGATGGGAATGAAAACAAAGGCTGAGGGATAGATTTAAACTCTATTTGGACAGGATTAGTTTTATATGTGGATGAGGGGGAATTTAATGATTACCAGAGCTTCAGTAATTTAAGTCCTTGTCAGTAATTTTATTCTGACTTTTTACGGTGTGCACATTCCCGCACTGGTAAAAAAAATAAAAATAAAATACAGCGTGTTTTATCTACTACAAAATGTCCTGTAATTATAGGCCTTGGAGATATTAATAGCCTGTGGATTGACACGTTGGTATAAAGCCTGTAAATCAGCACTTTCCAGCTATGTTGGTTAACAAGATGTAACAGACAAAGGATGGGCAAGGAGAAGCTGGGAACCAGCTGAACAGTAAACAAAGTTTAATAAGAAACTCAACATAAAACAAACATAAACAAACACAGACACACATGCAATGCAGCCGCATGTCTGTCTCTCTTGAACTGGCGCCTCTGGCTCCCCTTTATCTCGCTCTCCTGCTGATCAGCCGATTCAGCGCCAGCTGTGCATCATCACGGCCCAGCCATGCCCTCCTCCTCGTCCCACAAGATGCCAGACAATGTAAAACACGCTTTATGCCGATGAGTTCACTCCACAAACCTACGTAAGATTCTGAATTGGGCTCTCTGCATCATTATTCAAAACTGTTTGCATTCGTATGACCAAAGTTCAGAAAATGCAATAGATGCAATAAAATTATCGTGAACGAGTATGATTATACTAACATCCCATGTATAACCGCCTTTACACGCTACTACTTTGTTTTTCATTTTATGACCCTGCTCGATTTAAACATGGATCTTATTTGCCTGCACATGACATTTCATCTAATTATTGATGCAATAAATATTAACTTTATATGAAATGCAAATCTATTACCCTTATTTATTTGAGCTCTTGGATTTTTCATCAAACACGACTATTTATCAAAAAAGAAAATGTAAAATATTTTTTACTGTGCAACTTGCTGAAAGGCGGGTGCAGAGATGCACCGTTTGTTTCCCACACTTTCATTTTGTTATTATACTGCTTTTGCTTGCACTTTAAGCAACATATTAATCCTGCAGTAACACAGTAACATAATGATCGATTGATGTATTCCAGACCACAGATATAGGTGGGGCAGATCTTGCTCTGAGCACTAGTTTTCTTTCTTCCTCTTTTTTCACGTTATTCAACTCGTTAACTCATTCTTCAAACACAAATGGATGACACAATATGTGGTGTCCTTGCATTATTCCACCACAAGGTGGCACTCTAAGAACTTAATGATTTTATTATTTTAAATAAGAACACTTTACCATGGAATGTTAATTTGTTATAGATCAAAATCTAAATCAAATATAGTTTTATAATGTTGTGTTATTAAACAACCCCAGGGAGAAGAGGAAGCGAAAGCTATGAATAGAAATATCTATCTACATACATAAACAGAACTATATGCCATTTACAGGTTTTCACAGAGCTAATAATACAAAACATGCTTTTAATAATAATAATAATAACAATGTTTTCAATCACAGTAAGCTTCCAGTTCTGCCTGTCCCCTTGCAAAATAAGAACAAAAAAGTAGGTTACATATGGGAAAAATAGAGAGCTTTTTAACATACGATTTTTTATCATACAATAAATACAATGTCTTATCACCTGCCCTTGTCTTTTGATTTTCAAACCATTTGTCTATGTCTGGCTTGTCAGGACCAAGTTGTTTGATGGCCAGTTTGTGTGAATTTGAAATAGAAACGACATGCTGTTACGCACAAGTTTATCAATAGCAGTTGCCATGTTCGCAATCTGTAAGACTGCTGAAGCACACTAATACTAAAGTTACCTTTGGTTTGATACTTCATTATGGGCAGACTCATTTCTGCCCCATTGCATCTTAATAATGCTCGTTGCAGTACCATATTTGACCACAGATTTCTACTGGAAAAATGATTGGCACTGTGGTGTTCAGGAGGGCAGCAGTTTCTCTGCCCCACATACACGTATCTCTATCATACAAAGTGTAAGAGATTTTTCAGAAATTATTTATGACTTAAAAAAATATTCTAGACATGCTTTTAAATATATATTTCAGCATTTTGAACATATTACAGGTTAACCCTTTAAAGCCTGAGCCCAAAATTCCGAAAATTCCATTCTGTGCCAGAATATGATATTCATATCCAAATTCATATTATATTCATATAACATCACACACCTGAACTGTATATACCATATTGAAGAGAAGAACTAGGGCTTTCAAATGATATAAATATATGTATGATAATTTAAGGCTAATCATCCTTTATCAATAAGATTTCACACAGCAATTTTTACAAAAACTTTTCCGGCCACCATATTTCATCAGACAACTGCATTTTCAACCATTTTAATTACAAGCTAGAGGGAAACTTAGAGTGTATGAAATATACATAATTTTGTGGGCAATGTAGAATAGCAGACAGATTAGAAATATAATCTGATGTTTAAAAGTTATGACCATTCAAGTGATTAGTGGGAAAATTGAATAAAACAAACATTTAGAATGTTAAGATACATTTCACATGTCCACATCTCAAATACTCCTTTTGAGCACCTGTAATAATAAATTGAGATTGCATCTGAAATTGAAGGACACAAACACTGAAATATACATATTATGTGTTCAGTAAAACACACACACTTTATTTAATTTGAACATTAGAATTACACACGAATTACACAGCAAAACATACAAAATCAAACTTTCGAACTATCTACAGCAAATACATTTTTAATAAAGAGTGCAGGAACAGAATATATTTAAATTCATAAATACTCAACAACTGCAATACCTGTGGAGAGAAGAGAGAGAGAAAAGTGGGGAGGGGGAGGACGACAACACCAGAAACACAGCCCAACCTAGGCCTCTTTGCAAAACTGGTCACACTCAGCTGAGTGCCAAGACCGAAAACAGTTCCTATCGCGAACCATGCAAAGTCTTTTGCCATTACAATCCGGCGCGCAACAAGCTACTTTAGTTTTATTTTCAGTCCTACTTTTCCGATAGCATAGCCAACATTAAGCTAGGCTTAAATGGGAGAGGTTTTGGTGCCTGTGAATCGATGTCAGAGTACGAGGGATAAGAAACAGTGTCGGGGAAGAGTTTACACTTTCTAGCAGACTTGGGACCTGTGCGAGAATGGCTAGCCATACCCAAAATAATAAGAGTAACAGTGTTAGTGTTACTGTGAGTATCAGTCATATGAGAAATAGAAACAAACAATACATACACATTCATATATACCTGTAGCAGATCTCTTAGTTTGGGCAATGGAGGAGTCAGGAGACAACGAAGCAGATTCAAGGTCAGTCTCTTTAATGTTCACTTTTGAAGGTAACCGTCAATACAAACTAAATGATTTCCAAAATAAAGGCAAACACTCAGTGTTTGGCTGTAGGGTAGTCAGTCACTCTCTCTCTCTCTCTCTGATGCTCTGGCGTGCCTTTTTAAGTCTCCCTCTGCCATCACTAGAATGAGAGACAGGTGTTAGAGATAATTATGAACCAGGTGACGAGCCTTACTGCTCTCTCTCTCCCGCAGACCGACACATGACCATGCCCCCTATGCCACATGCCCCCACCGCTGTCTTGCGACCGGGTAGGGGTGAAAACACATCTGCGAACTTCGCTTGCAACCTGGCAATATCTGTAAGCTGCGACAGCGAGAGACGGTCTCCACAAGGGACCGGGGTGAATGAACTTGATTTGGGAAATACCTCCGGCCCAAGCTCCGCCCTCTCCGGAACTACTGTTGCCAAGGCTACAGGTACCGTCTCCCTCCATGGTTTGAGGAGGTTGAGGTGGTAGGTTTGACGTGCCCCTCTCCTATCTGTTCGCCTAACCTCATAATCGAGATCTCCAACTCGTCATGTGACCTCAAAGGGTCCTTGCCACTTGGTGAGTAATTTGGAGCTCGAGGTGGGCAGCAATACAAGCACTTAATCTCCCTGTGCGAATTCCCGTAGTCGAGTTCCCTTTCATACAGTCGGCGTTGATGTTCTTGCGCTTGGAGCAAATTCTCTTATGTTACCTGCCCCAAAGTGTGGAGTTTTGCTCTAAGGTCAAGAACGTACTGAATTAGATTTTTACTATTCGAAGGTAAAATCCTTCCTCCCAAGCTTCCCGTATGACATCAAGCACGCCACGCGGCCGGCGCCCATACAGTAGGCGCTTTTGGGGTGGCCGGTGGATTTACCAACTGACATTCACGGCACACCACTTGCGAACATCCACGTGAATGCCCGGCCAAAAGAAACGGGCCATTATACAGTTCAAAGTCTTTTCGTGACCTAAATGGTCAGCCATTGGATTATAGTGAGCCGCCTGGAAGAGTGTTTCCCAGTGGCTCTTTGGTACTAACAGCTGAGTTGTATTCTCTTTGGTTTGAGTATCCTGCATCACTCGATACAACCGCTCTTTAATAATAGAAAAGTCCGGGTATGTGAGCACAACACCGGGCTGGAGCTGTTGACCATCAATTACTTTCACTTGGTTGAAGGCATGCTTGAGGGACTCGTCACACGACTGCTCCAGAGGGAAATCCCCCTCAGGGAAGCCCCTGAGAATGGGAATTCCCTCGTTTGCATCATCCTGACGTGGAGTCGACGTTGACGGCCCTGGCACCGCCTCACCAGCCATAGTATCGCATGTCACACCCCGCGCTTCTACTTTGCAGGAAACATCCACACATATTACCATCAATAGATTTTTAAAACCGGGCCAATTGATTCCCAGAATTAGTGGATGGGTGAGGTGGCCTCGACTCTATGCCATTTTCCCCTGAATCGTATCTCAATGGTAACCACCAGATACCTGTGAATGTTACCATGCACACACCTCAACCTCACCAGTTTATTTTTATCCAATGCTCCGCCTTGCACCAAGCATTGGTGGATCAAGGTTTGAGAACAACCTGTATCCACCAAAGCTTTATGTGTATCCCCTTTAACCCTTACCGGTATCTGATACGCTCCGCCCGATCGGGGGTAGCCTGTGGAGTGTCGGGGATCCAGACCAGTGTCCTCACCTCCATTACTGGACACCGCTCCTGGCTGTATCTGGTTTCTCCGTAGCTCCAGCACTCGTGGGGGTGGCCTCGCCAACCTGGAGGGGATAGCAGAAAGAGATGGGGGGGTAGGAGAGACAGACAAGGGGAAGGGTCCTCTAGACCGGGGGTGAGGTTTGGGCAGGCCTCCCCACCTCCGAAGATCCCTGGCGATCAGGCTTCGGAGCACCTGCCGGTCCTTCGCTTGTGCCTGGAGCACTTGGAAGCATTGTTCCTGCTCCCGGCGTACCTCCATGAGGGCATGGTGTTGGGACTGCTGGATACTGGTGAGGGTCTTGAAGACTTCACCCAGCAGTGAAGACTCCATAGCAGCGTTCTCCTCCAAAGCCAGGTTCTCAGCACCACTGTAGCAGATCTCTTAGTTCGGGCAATGGAGGAGTCAGTCAGTCAGTCTCTCTCTCTCTCTCTCTCTCTCTCTCTCTCTCTCTCTCTCTCTCTCTGATGCTCTGGCGTGCCTTTTTAAGTCTCCTGTAATGAGAGACAGGTGTTAGAGACAATTATGAACCAGGTGACGAGACTCACTGCTCTCTCTCTCCCACAAACCAACACATGACCACGCCCCCCCATGCCACAATACCCAGTTGATGGTCTTGGCTGGGGATCAGGTTCCATCTCATCCTCCATCTCCTCATGGTCCGGGTCTTCCTGCAGTAGTTCCTGGTCCAGCAGATCTTCCTCCTGTGTGCTCATGCCCTCATGAGCCATGTCCTCCTCTGCTATGAACCTAAGCTCATCAGTAGCCAGCTGCCTCCTCCTCTTGAGTGTGCTGAGCAGGGAGCCATAGTCTCTATCCATCTCTACAACAGAAAAAAAAAGTATACACTTGATAGCCAGCAGTGTGTTCTTCACAAATCCGCACACTGAATAGTGTACGGCTTGCAGACTAACCAGAATGTCCAAGTGCAGACAGCCCTCTCACAATTTCCTTGTGAACATGAAGCTATACACAATTTAAAATCATGTCTGTATGATGGATGGGTAAGGCTATCTGCTAAATTATAGAAAGATATCTACCATTTTTTATGACATAGGAAGATCAACAAGCTAGATAACTTATCTAACTGGCAGGCCAGTTTCTAGGCAGGTCTGAACAGTGTCTGCTCTCTGCCTCACATTACTTAAAGCGGATTTTTCACAAGCGACAAAATTGGCAAAAAAAAGTTATTGATATTTAATTAAAAATGTACATAGTATTGCTAGCTAATGTTTATTTAGCAAGTTTCACAGAAACTGCCCCCCAAAAAAAGTTTATATAAAAAGAAGAGGCTCGCCGATGACAGTCACACCAATTTAAAAAAAACTCGCTAGCGCAATAAATGCTCCGTAACTAAAAAAGTTTGACTATCTTCCACAAGCGACAAAATTGGCCAAAAACATTCTTGATATTTAGATAAAAATGTACATAGCATTGCCAGCTAATGTTTATTTAGCAAGTTTCACAGAAATTTGCTAAAAATAGAGGCTAGCTGCCTGTCCGATGAATGCCGACGGTCATGTCATTTTTTCCAGAAATAACTAGCATTACTCCTACAAATAAATGCTTCGTAACTAAAACGTTTTGACTTTAAATAGACAATATTGACAACACATGTTAAATAACTTGTCTTACCTCAAAAGATTGCCTCAGTTTTCAATTTGAAGCAGTAAGTCCAACACTGGAGGTAATCTCCCGGGATATCCTCTCTGGCTCCACCCAGGCAAATGGAGGATGACGATGATGACGATACATTTATTATTCACGCCCAGTAATCCCTTAACCAATCATGTGCTTTTAGCTTATATTGTCATGAGTAACATGAGGATTTTCAGAAATAAAATTGGTGATTGGAGGGCAAAGATACTGAGACAGGAACCATGGGAATAATTGTTCCCAAATTTGAACGCTCCTGCTGGTAAGGGTTAACAAATTACATTATTGGAAATTTATAGTGTGGATCTTTGTTTTCAAATGGATAGATTTTTAGGTGAGGCTCTGCCCTACCTGCCGCACCTGTGTATACAGTAATAAAATCAGAGACCCTCTCCTGCATTCACATTCATTGTGCATATTGCCAGAGAGTTTATAGTAAAAAAAAAAAGACTTAAACATTGATCAGTTTCTCACCCTCATCTATCATTTTGCTTCAAAAGATATGGATTTAACCACTGGAGTCGTATGGATTAATTTTATGCTGCCTTTGTGCTTTTTGCAGCTTTAAAATTCTGGTACCCAATTCATTTTTCAACAAATTTAGTTTAGGCAGGATCTATTCTGTCATTTTGTATTATTTGCCATCCACTGGATCATTTCTGTCAATTCTGATTATTTACACATTTGCTTGGACCCCGATGATTGAGGCTTGCGACTATATTTATACTTACGTTCATCCTCTAACAACTTAAGAGACTTCAGAAGACCTGATGGCATTTCCGGTAAGGGAACATAATGAGCAACATTGCTCCCTGGTTCTTACAATGCATTCTGGGAATTTTTAGGGAGAAACATTTCAGTGCACTGGAATGATTCTGTAATTGAGGCAGCCCTAGAAATGGCCGACTCACTGACCAGTGCCCTGACTACTGAACTAGGGAACTGATTGAGATGCACACTAGGCCTAACTTATGAAAAAGCAGTGGGAAGCAATGCTCATTAACTAAAAGTTTAGCCTCAGTTCTCTCTGATGTTGATTAAAAGTGAGCTAAAAGGGCTAATTATTCCAGAATCATCATCATCTTTTTTTTTCTTTTTTTTTCTTTCCTTTAAGCATTTCAAATAAAATCACTTTTATTGTCACACAACCATATACACAAGTGCAATAGTGTGAGAAATTCTTGGGTGCAGTTCTGAGCAACATAGCAGCCGTGACAGTGATGAGACATATACCAATTTACAATAAACATAAGATTTATTTTAAACACAATTTAAAATCTAATATACACATAATTACACACAACACAATATACAAATAATAACATACAATGTACATTATACAATACACACAATATAGAATACACATTATACAATAAAAAATAGTATATATAGTATATATAAAATGTACAGTAGGCTGTATTGTACTGTATTGACATTCAGGTTGTTGGTTGATAGTCAGTTGCCAGTGTGTTGTTAAGAGAGATATAATTATGACAGTCCAGTGTGAGATAATAAGATTAATAAAGTGCCGTGTTGATGTATATTGATCGTGAGAGATCAAGAGTTCAAAAGTCTGATTGCTTGGGGGAGGAAGCTGTCATGAAGTCGGCTAGTGCGGGTCCTGATGCTGCAATACCACCTGCCTGATGGTAGCAGTGAGAGCAGCCCATGGCTCGGGTGACTGGAGTCTCTGATGATCCTCCGAGCTTTTTTCACACACCGCCTGGTATATACAGTTGTGCTCAAAAGTTTGCATACCCTTGGAGAATTGGTAATATATATACCATTTTTAAAGAAAACATGAGTGAGCAGGCAAAACACATTTCTTTTATTTCTTATGGGATTCATATTCAACTGTAGGTTATAACAAAATGGCACAATCATAAAACAAAACATGGCAACAAAGAAAAAAAATGAAATGACCCCTGTTCAAAAGTCTGCATACCCTTAGTTCTTAATACTGTGTATTGCCACCTGTAGCATCAATGACAGCGTGCAGTCTTTTGTAATAGTTGTCTATGAGGCCCCAAATTCTTGCAGGTGGTATAGCTGCCCATTCGTCTTGGCAAAATGCCTCCAGGTCAGGCAAAGTCTTTGGTCGTCTTGCATGAACTACACATTTGAGATCTCCCCAGAGAGGCTTGATGATATTAAGGTCAGGAGACTGTGATGGCCACTCCAGAACCTTCACCTTTTTCTGCTGTAACCACTGGAGGGTCAACTTGGCCTTGTGCTTAGGGTCATTGTCATGCTGGAAAGTCCAAGTGTGTCCCATGCGCAGCTTTCATGCAGAAGAATGCAAATTGTCTGCCAGTATTTTCTGACAACATGCTGCATTCATCTTGCCATCAATTTTCACAAGATTCCCTGTGACTTTAGAGCTCACACACCCCCAAAACATCAGTGAGCCTCCACCATTCTTCACAGTGGGGATGGTATTCTTTTCACTATAGGCCTTGTTGAACCCTCTCCAAACATAGCGCTTATGGTTGTGACCATAAAGCTCTATTTTGGTCTCATCACTACAAATTACAGTGTGCCAGAAGCTGTGAGGCATGTCAAGGTGTTGTCATTTGTGGCATTGGCGCAGTAGAGGCTTCTTTCTGACAACTCGACCATACAGCTCATTTTTGTTCAAGTATTGT
This sequence comes from Myxocyprinus asiaticus, assembly GCF_019703515.2. NCBI lineage: Eukaryota > Metazoa > Chordata > Actinopteri > Cypriniformes > Catostomidae > Myxocyprinus > Myxocyprinus asiaticus. The sequence continues at coordinate 20,752,965 of NC_059378.1, read as the reverse complement.
CGTATTGTGCTCCTTGAAACAACCATACCATCTTTTTCCAGAGCAGCCTGTATTTCTCCTGAGGTTACCTGTGGGTTTTTCTTTGTAACCCGAACAATTCTTCTGGCAGTTCTGGCTGAAATCTTTCTTGGTCTACCTGACCTTGGCTTGGTATCAAGAGATCCCTGAATTTTCCACTTCTTAATAAGTGATTGAACAGTACTGACTGGCATTTTCAAGGCTTTGGATATCTTTTTATATACTTTTCCATCTTTATAAAGTTCCATCATCTTGTTACGCAGGTCTTTTGACAGTTCTTTTCTGCTCCCCATGGCTCAGTATATAGCCTGCTCAGTGCATCCACGTGAGAGCTAACAAACTCACTGACTATTTATACACAGACACTAATTGCAATTTTAAAAGCCACAGGTGTGGGAAATTAAACTTTAATTGCCATTTAAAACTGTGTGTGTCACCTTGTGTGTCTGTAACAAGGCCAAACATTCAAGGGTATGTAAACTTTTGATCAGGGCCATTTGGGTGATTTCTGTTATCATTATGATTTAAAAAGAGCCAAACAACTATGTGATAATAAATGGCTTCATATGATCACTGTCCTTAAATAAAAGACAGTTTTTTTTGCATGATCAGTCATATTTTCAAAATCAATGCCAAAATTTCACAATTTCTGCCAGGATATGCAAACTTTTGAGCACAACTGTATGTCCTGGAGGGAGGGAAGCTCACCTCTGATGATGTGTCTGGCAGTTCGCACCACCCTTTGCAGGGCTTTGCGGTTGTGGGCGGTGCTATTGCCGTACCAGGCAGAGATGCAGCCAGTCAGGATGCTCTCTACAGTGCTGGTGTAGAACCGTGTGAGGATGTGGCGGTTCATTCATTCCAAACTTCCTCAGCCGTCTCAGGAAGAAGAGGCGCTGATGAGCCTTCTTCACAACAGCCTCAGTGTGGACAGACCATGTGAGTTCCTCAGTGATGTGGACACCCAGGAACTTGAAGCTGCTGACTCTCTCCACTGGTGCTCCATTGATGGTGATGGTCCTGTGTTCTCTTTCTCTTCTCCTGAAGTCCACCACAAGCTCCTTTGTCTTACTGACATTGAGGGAGAGGTTGTGCTCCTGACACCAGCGTGTCAGATTGTGCACCTCCTCTCTGTAGGCTGTTTCATCATTGTCAGTGATCAGACCTACCACCGTCATATCATCAGCAAACTTAATGAAGGCATTGGAGCTGTGTGTTGCCACACAGTCATGTGTGTACAGGGAGTACAGGAGTGGGCTGAGAACACAGCCCTGTGGGGCTCCAGTGTTGAAGGTCAGTGAAGACATGTTACTGCCCATTCTAACCACCTAGCATCTGCTTGACAGGAAGTCCAAGATCCAGCTGCACAGCGAGCTGTTTAAGCCTAGAGCCCAGTGTTTGGAGGGCACTATGGTGTTGAATGCTGAGCTGTAGTCTACAAACAGCATTCTCACATAAGTGTTCCTTTTTTCCAGGTGGGAGAGAGCAGTGTGTATTGTAGATGCAATGTCATCATCAGTGGAACGGTTGTTGCGGTAAGCAAACTGCAATGGGTCCAGTGATGGAGGCAGCACAGAGCAGATGTAATCTCTGATTAGTCTCTCAAAGCATTTGCTGATGATGGGGGTCAGAGTAACAGGACGCCAGTCATTTAAGCAAGTGATTTTGGATTGCTTTGGTACAGGCACAATGGTGAATGTTTTAAAGCATGTGGGGACTACAGACAAAGAGAGGGAAAGTTTGAAAATGTCCATAAAAACACCAGCCAGTTGGTTCGTGCACTCTCTGGTGACATGGCCCGGAATGCCGTCTGGACCCGTGGCTTTACGGATATTCACCCATCAGAAGGATCGGGTTACAACAGAGACGGATAATGAACTAACCTCTGTAGCTTCTGCCGCTAGAGCTCTCTCTGTGAGGGCAGTGTTATTTTCCTCGAAACGTGCATAAAAAGTATTTAGCTCATCCGGGAGAGAGGCAGCGGTGTTCACGGCAGAGTTTTTATTCCCTTTAAAGTCTGTGATGATATTAATTCCCTGCCACATGCTTCTAGAGTTGGTGGTGTCAATCTTGTTCCTGTACTGGCGTTTTGCTTCTCTGATAGTTTTTCGGAGGGCATAACAGGCTTGTTTATGCTCCTCCGCATTCCCGGAATTAAAAGCGGAGGTCCACGCATTAAGTGCGAACATCGCTATTAATCCTTGGTTTCTGGTTCAGGTAGATCCGTATTGTTTTGGATGGAACAACATCCTCTACGCACTTTCTGATGAAACACCTGACGCTATCAGCGTAAAGCTCGATGTTGTCACCAGAGGCGGACCGGAACATCTCCCAGTCCGCGTGATCAAAACAGTCTTGTAGCGTAGAGTCTGATTGGTCTGATCAGCACTGGATCGTTCTGAGGGTGGGTGCTTCCTGTTTCAGTTTCTGCCTGTAAGTGGGCAGAAGCAGAATGGAAGAGTGGTCCGATTTGCCAAATGGTGGGCAGGGGAGGGATTTGTAGCCATCCCGTAAGGGAGAGTAGCAATGGTCCAAAACCCGATCCCCTCGTGTGTTAAAACTGATGAGTTGGTGGTATTTTGGTGCGATTGATTTGAGATTGGCTTTGTTAAAGTCACTGGTCACAATGAACACAGCCTCAGGGTGCGTGGTTTCCTGCTTGCTTATAATCCCATACAGTTCCTTGAGTGCCTGGTCTGTGTCGGCTTGTGGCGGGATGTACACAGCTGTGATAATGACCGCTGTGAATTCCCTCGGTAGCCAGAATGGTCGACACAGAAGCATGAGAAATTCCAGATCAGGAGAGCAGAAAGACTTGATAGAATGTACGTTCCTCTGATCACACCAGGATTTGTTGATAATAAAACATACACCACCACCTCTGCTTTTACCTGAGATGTCTTTCGTTCTGTCTGCTCGGTGCACGGAGAACACCACAGTTTCAATGGCTGAGTCTGGAATCTCCACAGACATCCAAGTTTCTGTAAGGCAGATAATGCAGCAGTCCCTCGTCTCTCGTTGGAAAGAGATCCGCGCTCTCAGCTCGTAGAGCTTGTTGTCCAGAGACTGAACATTTGCCAGTAGAATACTGGGTAGCGGGGGTCGATTTGCGTGACGTCTTACTCTGATGAGGTCGCAACGCAGCAGCAATACTCTGCACCATCTTGAGTCCAAAAGTCAATTTATTTTCATTTAACAAATTTGCAAACAATAAATTCGAAATCCAGTATCATAATCCACATTATCATTGAGAAATTTAAACTAAAAAAATATACAATATCAATCATATAAATTAAAATTATCAGAAAAAAAAAAAAAGGAAACACATCGGTTTGGTATTACTGTGCAAAATATTAAAGGTAGTAGAAGGTACAGAATATAAAAGGAGAAAATATTGCTCAATTATTGATTGTGTAAAGTAATGTTGCATAGTAATTTACAAGGTGCTATAAAATAGAATTGGGGGCTTTCAAGTAAGAAGAATTTCTTAAAACAATTTAGTAAGATTTCATTTTTCTTATTTACAATCATTTTTAAAGATTCCTTCAGAATATCCATTTCTAAGAAGGAGTAAGATTTTGGTTGATTGAAATTTTTGTTTGTGAATGTAATATTTGCCATGCAGAATATACAAATTTACTACGTACTCAAATATTTTGTTCTTATTTGAATAGGTACCAATTATATCTTTCAAAGATAATCTATAATTAATTTTCCAAGGGTCAAATAAGTAGGCGCTAACATTCAACCAAAATTCTGAGGATATATTACAATTATAAAATAAATGAATCAAGTCTTCCTCTTTTATACCACAAAATATAAATTTCTTATCTATGTCCAAATATTTAGATAATACTGCATTACAAGGGTATATTTTGTGTAGAACTTTAAAGTGCACTTCTTTTACTTTGCTGGAAATACAGAGTTAACCAAGCTTTTTTCCAATCAATGTCAGGAATTTGGGCATTCCAAAATAATTTTCCTCTAGGAGAAATCTTGTGCATGGATTGAAATATTTGTCTAATACATTTGTTGTTATTGGGGGAACTAAGTAAATTAAAGCCATTTGCAGACAACTCAGGCATTTCTCTTTCATAACTACCAAACTCTAGATGGCTTTTCATAAGCTGCATAACACCATCTGGGACAACTTTAACCACCGACTGTAACTCTTTAAAAGGGATGGGAACATTGTGTGAAAGTCTAAATACCTCATATGACATAACATTTCCATCTTTGTCAAATAAGTCCATAACAAACATCCCTTTCAAACCACTTGTGCAAAAATAAAGTTCCCTATCTATCACTCACTCGATGTTGTGTCGATGTAGTGACACTAGGGGTTACTCTTGGGAGCCCGAGACACCTCTGGTCTTTGAAAAAAGCCCAATGAAAATTGGCAAGTGGTATTTGCATGCCACTCCCCCGGACATATGGGCATAAAAGGAGCTGGTATGCAACCACTCATTCAGGTTTTATGCTGAGGAGCCGAGACAAGGTCCGGCCATTTCAGCAGGTAGTTCAGCGTTGTGGCAGGAGGGACACAACGTCTCATTCCCTCCATCAGGGAACGGAGGTTACACAAGTAACCATGACTTTCCTTATCTGTCACTCACTTGACGTTGTGTCAATGTAGTGACACTAGGGGTCCCCATACGAAACGCCACAACTGGCTGAACTGTGTTACGTGAACTGGCGGTGTGTGGTGGGCAGACCACTGTGTGCCTCGTAGCCAGCACACCAGGTCGACATGTAACCTCCCCCAAAATAGTTATGAGTGTCAAACGGCCCTTTGGGGACAAGTCGACTACCCAAGAGATAGAGACAGGCTAAACCAGTCGTGGCCTCTTTTCCCCTTCTTTTTTTCCACTCCCTAAAAAAGAAGGGGGATTATCTGACTGGGCCGCCAGGTCTAGTCGGGGGGTGTCCCTCCCAAGGGGAAGACACCGCGGAGACCACACCTCACCCAAAGAGAGAATACGTCACATGGTCTCTCTGAACATGTGGAGAGTCTTCAAGGTAGATCCTACCCAATGGGGAGGAGTTACTACAAACATGGAGACTGGGGCAGAGGGCTCTGCCCATGGAAGACGCAGTTTGCCAACAGGGAAACAAATTAGTGGAAGATATACATCACATGGGGTTAGCTTTACAGGGAACCGCCACATGCAGAGCACCTACCCCAGAACAGGACTCTTAGTTAGCACGTGTACTGGGCCGGCAGCGAGTCTCTGAAAACTCGACTGCCACAGGGCTCGGAGGAAGTCAACCAGGGAACAAAGTTTGTGAACACTACTGGGAATTAATGGCACACGTCTTCAGCTCAAAAGGAGTTGGAAGGCGCTATGTGCAAGCGATACACCCGGCCGGCTATCCCAGGCTTATCCGCTTGTATTGCATGCCACTACCTGGGACGAAACCGGTTCCACCCGGAGGTTGTAGAATCTTGCAAAAGTGTTGGATGTTGCCTAGACTGCTGCTCTGCAAATGTCTGTCAGAGAAGCACCCCTGGCCAGGGCCCAGGAGGCCGCTACACCCCTGGTAGAATGGACTCGTAGCCTTACCGGGGGCTACTACTGGATCGCCAGTGGGTGATCCTCTGCTTGGGGACAGCGCTTCCTTTCCGCTGTGCACCAAAGCAGACAAAGAGCTGCTCAGAGATCCTAAAGCTCTGCGTGCGATACAAATAGATGCGTAAAGCATGCACCAGACACAGCAACGACAGGGCTGGGTCTGCCTCCTCCTGGGGCAGCACTTGCAGGTTCACCACCTGGTCCCTAAAAGGGGTCGTGGGAACCTTGGGCACATAGCCCGGTCGGGGTCTCAGGATCACGTGAGATTAGACCGGACCGAACTCCAGGCACGTTTCGCTGACAGAGAACGCTTGCAGGTCTCCTACCCTCTTGATGGAAGTGAGTGCAGTCAGGAGGGCAGTCTTTAAGGAGAGTAGTCTTCAAGGAGAGTGCCTTAAGCTCGGCTGATTGCAAAGGCTCAAAGGGGGCTCTCTGTAGACCCTGAAGAACTACAGAAAGGTCCCACAAGGGAACGAGGCACAGTCTGAAGGGATTCAGCCTCCTGGTGCCTCTTAGGAACCTGATGATCAGATCATGCATCCCTAAGGACTTACCGTCGACTGCGTCGTGGTGTGCTGCTATGGCGGCAATGTACACTTTCAAGGTGGAAGGGGACAGCCTCCCTTCCAACCTCTCCTGCAGGAAGGAAAGCACTGATCTGACTGCACATCTCGGGGGGTCTTCCCGTCGGGAAGAACACCACTTAGCGAACAGATGCCACTTAAAGGCATACAGGTGCCTCATAGAGGAGAGTGATCATGTCTGCAGGTGGTAAACCGCTTTGGTCTTCCGCATCCCATCCAGGGGCCAGACATGGAGATTCCAGAGGTCTGGTCGCGGGTGACAGATGGTGCCCCGTCCCTGAGAAAGAAGGTCCTTCCTCAGGGGAATTCGCCGGGGGGGCTGTCGCGAGGAGCGCGAGGTCCGAGAACCACGTCTGGGTGGGCAAGTAGGGTGCTACCAGGACGACCTGCTCCTCGTACTCCCTGACCTTGCACAGGGTCTGTGCGAGTAGTCTCACTGGGGGAAATGCATATTTGCACAGGCCAGGGGGCCAGCTGTGTTCCAGCGTGTCTATGCCGAGGGGGGCCTCAGTCAGGGCGTACCAGAGCGGGCAGTGGGAGGATTCTTGGGAGGCGAACAGGTCCACCTGTGCCCATCCAAATCAACTCCAAAGCAGCTGGACCACCTGAGGGTGGAGTCTCCACTCTCCCCTGAGGGTAACTTGCCATGACAGCACGTCCACTGTATTGTTGAGGTTGCCCGGGATGTGAGTGGCTCGCAGCAACTTGAAGTGCTGCTGACTCCAGAGGAGGAGACGGCGGGCGAGTTGTGACATACAGTGAGAACGCAGACCGCCTTGGCGGTTGACATATGCTACCGTTGCCTTGTTGTCTGTTCGAACTAACACGTGCTTGCCCTGGATCAACGGCCGAAATCTCTGCAGGGCTAGCAGAATTGCCAACAACTCGAGGCAGTTGATGTGCCAATGGAGTCACGGGCCCATCCACAGGCTGGCAGCTGCGTGCCCATTGCAAACAGCGCCCCAGCCCATTTTGGAGGCATCCATCATGACCACGACACGCCTGGAGACCAGTTCTAGGGGAACACCTGCCTGTAGAAACGAGAGGTCGGTCCAAGAGCTGAAAAGATGGTGACTGACTGGCGTGATGACCACGCGATGTGTCCCGTGGCGCCATGCCCATCTCGGGACTCGTGTCTGAAGCCAGTGCTGAAGCAGTCTCATATGCATCAACCCGAGCGGGGTGGCTACCGCTGAGGATGCTTTATGCCCCAGGAACCTCTGAAAAAGTTTCAGTGGAACTGCTGTTTTCTGTTTGAACGCCTTCAAACAGGCCAGCACCGTCTGGGTGAGCTCGTTCATGAGGCGAACTGTCAAAGAGACTGAGTCCACCACGAGCGCCTTTATCCAGCGGGGGATTGCCGAATAGCCCTTGGCCACCCCACCATCGAGGGTAGTGAGAGTGGGGAAGCTGAAAAGATCAGGACCAGGCAGTAAAAAAGTGCCTCCCACGACCTTGTCAGCTCTTCATGCATTTCTGGGAAGAAAGGAACGGGGGGGCGTGGCTTTGAGCGGCGCCGCGAGCCCAGGAACCAATCATCGAGCCGCGAGGGTTCAGGGAAGAGTGGAGGGTTCCATTCTAGCCGATGCTCGCGGCTGCTCGGGAAAGCATGTCGTCATCTCCACATCAGCCTGTGACTGGGCAATCATCCCCGAAGGGAGGAGCCCAGCTGAGGCTTCCGCATCCGACTGGATGAGCCCGCTCTGTGATGCTGCGCTTGAGAGCTCATCACTTTCGCGGGCTCCGAATAAGAGGTCGAACTCGCCGTGAGACGAGCCGGCGGACTCATCCGGAAGCCCGATCGGGGCAGACGAGCGTGCTGGGGAATGGGAGGTCCGCGGGGGGATACCCGGTGGAGGCTGTCCCATTGGGTTCCCCAAATCGCCCCCAGTGCTAGCCACGCTGGCCTCATACCCGTGGGTAAAAGGACCAAGGCGGGGAGCCTCTGGGGTGGCTTGCTTTCTTACGAAGGCAAGCCACGACCACATCGTTGCCATGGACATGTCCTCGCAATGAGTACATGACCATCCACGACTGCTGTCTCCGCGTGAGCAATGCCCAGACACGAAAGACAGTGAACGTGACCGTCAGAAGGCGAGAGATAGCAAGCGCAACCAGGAATAACACACAATTGGGAAGGCATCTTTAAAAAGATGCGTCTTTAAAAAGACTTTCCGTGTGTGCTGCTCTTTTAGAGAAATATACTCTTTTAGAAAAATTTACTCTTATTTCTGCCGAAGCGCCCAGGGGCATTCTCTGCAGTGCACCAGTGCAGAGGAGGGAGAAGCCGCTGAAATGCACCGTCAGATCCAGCAGAGGTGAATGAACAATCGTGGGAATTCAGCTCAGTGAGCATGACCGTTCGGCTCCGAAGAGAAAATCTGAATGAGTGGTTGCATACCAGCTCCTTTTATACCCGTATGTCCGGGGGAGTGGCATGCAAATAGCACTCGCTAATTTTCATTGGCCTTTTATCAAAGACCAGAGGTGTGTCTCGGGCTCCCAAGAGTGACCCCTAGTGTCACTACATCAACACAACATCGAGTGAGTGACAGATAGGGAACCAGGAAAAGCATTCAGTAAGATAAAGGGTTTTCTGTACAAAAATAAAAAATGAAAGTGGCTCATTCTTTCAAAACTCTAAACACAAAAAGATAAATACACATGCAAAATGTAAGAAAGAATAAATTATGCTGCATCCTGCCTCCTATTTTGGTCTGGCCACAGCACCTCATCTACATCACAAGCGATGTTCTCCCTGGGTAAACAGTGGGGAAAGAGTCTTCTGGAGTGACTGATCCAGCCACTGAAAGCCCCCACATTAACTTCACCACATGCATCCTCCATTGCCTGGAGAAGAGGCATACGTGCAAGGGGATGGCGGTTATACACCTTCCATTGCCATGCCGAAAAAACTCTTCAGATACATTGGGTTCAGGAATAGGGAATATGGTTGGAGGTATAGAACAATAAGTTGTCCCAGATGACAACATACCTAGGCTGCTCTGGCCCACCCTTCTGCTTGGCTGGAATGAGGATGCCATATAGTGTGTCCAGGAATGTGACGAGAAGGGTGGTGTTGTAGGGACCATGGTTGGCATGGTGATGGAGGATGCCTTGCTGGCTAATGGTGATAGGTGACACGCTGTCCAGGGACATTCACAATGGCTCGGTGGCCAATAATGTTCCATCCCCGTCCCCTTCTTAAGGCTAGGTTGAAGCCAGCCTCAGTGTAAATATAAACATGCAGATTTGCAGTGGCATCCAGCTCTGAGACTCTCTGAAACAGACAACAAGACAATATGTGAAATAGATCTAGGGCAGTCAATATGGTGAGGCACAATACACTGGATTACAGTACTGTAATGTGTCTGTACAGTGCTGATATGATAGTAAATTCACATTATAATATACTTACTTGCACATATTCATAGCACTGTTCTTTAACCCTCTCTGAGTTTTGCTCAGATGGCACCCTGTAGACCTGTTTTATCTGGATTTGGTTGCGCTGTAATACATGGCCCAAGGTAGACAAGTCCACCTGGTGAATGTTATTGAATATTGTGTTGTCTGCAATTATGTAGTTCTGGATTTCTCATAGTCCAGTGGTATTCTGGAGGGAACAGCCGGTGTCTTCCACCATGGCCTGGCTGTCTCTCAGTTCTGCAGAAGATCCACAAATATGATTGGTTACAGTAAGCTAAAATAATCTATTTTCTTTCAATATGAAATTACATTATTGTAACATTGGTCAACAATCACTGAGGAACAAAGGCCAACTGATATGACAAACTGCAGTATACTACAGTATACATACATAAAGAGCATAGTGTAGATGGTAGGACTTACCGGTTCTTATTTCTGAATGTACGGATGATAGATGCAACCATGCAGCAGCTCAGGCTGGGCTGAACTCTCTACCCAGCCTCCCTCATAATCAATCCATGGTTGAGCACATGGTCAACAAATGTGGCCCTGATCTCCTCTGAGACAACTGTCCTTATACTTGTCCTCCTCTTACTCTCACTCCTGCACCTCTAGCTCTTGCTTCACCATTAACTTCCATTTTCCTTCAAAACAGGAGAGTTCATCTGTGGCCTTTTAATTTGCTAAAGCTCTGATTTCTAAGTGAACAATTCAGCAACTAGTGTTTATACCTGTGACTAGTGGGTGTTGCCAAATGGTATATAGAGCTTGGCATTGTGATTTGCATTACTTTCCAAAGGGACAAAAGAGATTTTTTAATTTTGAATGTTGTGCCTAATGTAGATAACTGTATGTAGTGTTTTGCAAAAAGTGTGATATAGAATTGAAAACTGAGTATAAAGCAGGAATTGTGCTTGCAATTTTGCAGACTTGGTTTAGGGATTTGGTACATGAGTTTCAGGTGACTGCGTTTAAAGTTCCAATTTTAGTGTGTAAACAATTGGGAAAAACTGTAAGACATAATTACAAAATGTATCATTTAACCTCACTCTCAACACTATGTTGTTTTTATTTTTGTAATTATCTTTTTACTTTATATGCATGTAAAATACGTTTATGTGTTTTCTGTTGAGACTCGTGAGTGAACTGAGCAGAGCAAAGGGTGCAAACAGCAAATTCCTGTGCAAACAGCAAGTGAGTCAATAACACAAAAAGACAGATCATAAATCAGATGTGAATAAAATGGGACGCTAGGGATGTAATTTAATAAAATGTAATTTATGTACATTCTAGAAGTTACGAATAGAGCAGTAAGATGTATCCACTAACTTTTCCTTCATGTGTTTAAGTCTCTTTCTCAGATGAGGTGTAAAGTATTAAAGTGGACTGTAAGGTTGCATCATGTTTCCCTCACATGATCATGACTACTGTAAGGTCCGCCCACTGGTCCAAGGACGGCAGCCAATGGCGCGGTAGAGGGGTATCTGCGTGTTACTCTTTTTCCTTTTACGCAACACTACAAGATTAAATTAAATACATTTCCTTATATGTATTACTTCTTTATTTCATCTGACTCCAATAATGAAAAGAGGTTTAAATGATGTTTGTTAATCATTAAATTTAGGTGAACGTTTGATTATTCTATTTAACACTTTACTTTATATTCTACACTCGTTCATCTGGATTCCTACAACACTTTAGTCTTGCACCGGCAGGGTATGCGATCTCACAATCACAAATTCATCAGTCTTGGTCATTAGACAGAGGCGAGTGACTAATATCCTAGACGGCCGTACTCCACTTTGCTCATTCTACAATATATGATCTAGTCCCCATAGATCTGAACACACTTAATTAAGGTAAGACTATATCTAACCAGAGATCATGACCATTACCATAGAACTAAACTGACCAACTTAACTTCTTCTAATGGTAACTTTGTATAATCATGCCATGGTTTCCCACATACACTTAGTTAAAATAATATTACAATAATCAGAAGTTGAGGCTCAACCCTATTTAGATTGGTCTGACAACACCTTGTTGTTCTAAACGGAAAAACCCTTTATTAGCCTCTACAGTCTAAGTATACATGACTACTGCCAATGTGTTAGTCGGAGCTCTAAAACATCAGTCTGTGTGCCCCTCTGCTCCACTGAAGCTGTATTTTAGTCCGTTACTAACCTAAGCATAGATTTGTGGTGTTATGGACTTAACGTAATCTACTAGAGTTAATAACACAAGGTCAATCAGAATAATTTTAAACATAATTTATTAACCAGGTAACAAAACAATAATTCAAAATCCAATGCAAAGAATAAAATCATTAGCCAATCACATACAATATCAACAATTCAGAGATCAAGGAATTTAAGAATATTTACCTGGCAATGAAAACTACACATAGTGATCATGCGGGAGATCTGTCTACAGATTCCCCGAGCTTCTTGCCAACTTTCCTTAAATACCCAGACAGAATAGACATTGTGTACCAAATGGTATTATCCTTTGAACAGTGAGAATTTGGGGGTGAATGGGTTCTTGACTTCCTGGGGTTTAACCTTGTTAACATACAAGAGATCATTTAAATTGTAGGTCAAGGAGTGGGATAGACCTCCAGAATTATGCATTGGCAAAGACCTTATAACCTTGTTACCATTAGTTTTATCAACATGGGAAAGAGACCACTATACCAGTCGCACAGAGACCTCTTAAATGATATCAAACACATACAGTTGCATTCATTGTTTTCATGGTATTTGTTATATTTTACATATAAATCTTGTGTCTTTGTTTTGGTCCAGAGCTGTTGAAGGGGAGAAGGGGGAGAGAGAAGAGGGGGCAGCAAGGTGATTTGCAATTTATCACACGTGGTGATATTTAGGTGTAGATTTCAGCTTTTGTAAGAGAGTTCAATGACGTTGATTCTCGCAGTGTTCTTTGACTTTTACCGGAAATGGCGCCTTTTGGGTGTAGACATCCCGGTGCCAGCCTTACACTACCAAAGATCTAAATGCGGCCAGTGTCTCACATGAAGTATTCTTTGATGTGGACATACCCAAAACAGCCTTCATCACCAACTTCAGCATGTTAGTCCTCCTCTGTTTACACAGGCCATATAAACTCAGCAAAAAAAGAAATGTCCTCTCACTTTCAACTGCTTTTAATTTTCAGCAAACTTAACGTGTAAATATTTGTATGAACATAAAAAGATTCAACAACTAAGACATAAACTGAACAAATTGAACAGAAATGGAATAATGTAACAGTCAGTATTTGGTGTGGCCACCAGATGAATTAAGTACTGCAGTGCATCTCCTCCTCATGGACTGCACCAGATTTGCCAGTTCTTGCTGTGAGATGTTACCCCAAACTTCCACTAAAGCACTTGCAAGTTCCCGGACATTTCTGGGGGGAATGGCCCTAGCATTCACCCTTCGATCCAACAGGTCCCAGATGTGCTCAATGGGATTGAGATACGGGCTCTTCGCTGGCCATGGCAGAACACTGACATTCCTGTCTTGCAGGAAATCACGCACAGAACGAGCGGTATGGCTGGTGGCATTGTCATGCTGGAGGGTCATGTTAGGATTAGCCTGCAGGAAGGGTACCACATGAGGGAGGAGGATGTCTTCCCTGTAACGCACAGCATTGAGTTTGCCTGCAATGACAACAAGCTCAGTCAGATGATGCTGTGACACACCGCCCCAGACCATGACGGACCCGCCACCTCCAAATCGATCCCGCTCCAGAGTATAGGCTTCGGTGTAACACTAATTCCTTCAACAATAAATGCGATTCTGACCATCACCCCTGGTGAGACAAAACCGCGACACTTCAGTCAGTTTTTGCCAGTCCTGTCTGGTTCAGTGAAGGTGGGTTTGTGCCCATAGGCGGCATTGTTGCCGGTGATGTCTGGTAAGGACCTGCCTTACAACAGAACTACAAGCCCTCAGTCTAGCCTCTGTCAGCCTATTGCGAACAGTCTGAGCACTGATGGAGGGATTATGCGTTCCTGGTGTAACTCGGGCAGTTGTTGTTGCCATCCAATACCTGTCCCGCAGGTGTGATATTCATATGTACCGATCCTGTGTGTACACGTGGTCTGCCACTGCGTGGACAATCAGCTGTCCTTCCTATCTCCCTATAGTGCTGTCTTAGGCGTCTCACAATATGGACATTGCAATTTATTGCCCTGGCCACATCTGCAGTCCTCATGCCTCCATGCAGCATGCCTAAGGCACGTTCACACAGATGAGCAGGGACCCTGGTCATCTTTCTTTTAGTGTTTTTCAGAGTCAGTAGAAAGGTCTCTTTAGTGTCCTAAGTTTTTATAACTGTGACCTTAATTGCCTACCGTCTGTAAGCTGTTAGTGTCTTAACGACCGTTCCACAGGTGCATGTTCATTAATTGTTTATGGTTCACTGAACAAGTATGGAGAACTTTGTTTAAACCCTTTACAATAAAGATCTGTAAAAGTATTTGGATTTTTACAAAATTATCTTTAAAATACAGTGTCCTGAAAAAGGGACGTATATTTTTTTTGCTGAGCAAAAACACTCACTATTGCCTCAAGAAATAGTCTTGGCTTTATATGTTTTTTTTTTGTTTTTTTTATTGTTTCAGAGAGATTGAGGAAGCGATATATTTCAGTGAGGTGAAGGAAAAAGAGAATGGGTAGTATGAAAGCGCTGTGTCATCCAGGCAGACTGCTGGTCTGTTTAAGTGGGTACAGGTCAACGGCAAACTTCTGGAATCCTGACACAGTACACATATTTGCTTTTCAGTATTTGCTAATCTTGTTTATCAAAAATTAGAGATGTTTTTGCTTTTTTTAGTGCCTCGAGGAGGCAGTTGCCACACGGGGAAGCTGGCACAAGGGCTATGTCTCAATAATAATGAGATTTGGAGTCAAAAGTCCAACTACGCAAATGTGTTTTCACTAGGAGAAGTTTAGTATGTTGTTTTGAAAAACCTAGTTCAAAACCCTTTTTAATTGGAATATTTTTTGTGAATTCTACCCTTCCAAGGAAATTTCTAGAATCATATTTTTGTTATAGCTCCTGGTTAAAAAAATGAACATTTTCAAATGACACTGGAATAAATTAAGATAAATTAATAATAAAGATAATAATGTTGGGCCTCATGTATTCAGATAGAAGACAAATGCAGGCCTAACACAGTTGTAAAAACCTAACTCAGGCCCCCACATTCCAAGTCGTAAATTATACTGATAAAAATCGCGCCAAAATCAAACAAAGGGAGTCCAAAACAGGCTACAAATCCCATGAAGCCTTGCTCACTAAAGGATCAAACTCTCAACTCCTATTGGATGAGGCACACAACAGAACGTCCCTCAAACCATGACATCATCAGGAGTAGAAATACCCCTGAAATGCTTCCAGGATTTGCTTCCAGCAACTTTGTTTGCAGTGTGTAGATGCAGCTCATCGCTGCTCTCAGGTGCAACCTCGTGGCACAAGGAAGTAATGTCCGACTTGAAACTGTGGCCATACAATCTCCATCTCGCTGGACGAGTTGAGATTACTCTGTGTTCAACCGAACACTCTAACGGATCTGAAGGAGACCGCCGAGCAATCCGCATCTTCATCCGTTTGCCTGCAGAAATGAAGAGATTAAAGATTTCTCTTCCATCTTCCATCAAGTCGACATTTCTGAAGTTCTCCGCCAGCCCGCCGAGAATCAACAGCCATGCCCGCCAACAGAGTGAGGAAACGGCCTCTCGTCATCACACGAGCCTCAAGGAACCGGGTCGGATTTAAAGGACGGATGAACACACATTCTACCTGTGTCCTCATGCGATTCAAGTAAGAGGTTTACGTCTGGGCAGAGATAGAATATTATAGTGTGTTATTCTTGTGTTTCAAGGTTTTTGCTTGTACAGTTTACGGACCGCCATGTCCGCTTATTATTAATACTCAGGGTATTAATTATCACAAATTTGTTTTGCTGTATTGTGGTCCAACCAAATTGGACTGTTGTGCATTTTCGCCATCGTGGGTGAGACCGGCAAGCTGTTTTGATCCATTAAGAGTCAAAGAATGCGGGACTGTTTACGAGCCGTCCACCGCGTCTCTGAGCTATAAACTAACAGCTGCTTTCTCTCCCACTATAGCGAAATCGGCTTTAGGGCTGTCACTTAATTCTCTCTCTCTCTCTCTCTCGTACTAACCACACACACACACACACACACACACACACACGCACGCGACCCCTCACAAACATTCTGGCACACATTTTTGGCTCGTAGATAGCTTTATGCTAAAACCCAGCTTTGTCCCTATGCTATCGTACAAGCGGATATACGCGGTAACTGGTAGACGACATTGACTGGTTTCTCTCCACCCCCATTCGTGGTCATATACTCTCCACGAGAGTCACGTCCGCCATTTTGTACACACACACACACACACACTATCACACACACACCTTATGTGTTATAGGATTATTTTAGTTTCCATATCTAATCATATCACTGTTTAGTTTGTAGTTGTAAGTTGGAAGTTTATTGACTGCATTGTATTAATTATTAATTGATATTACTGCATAAATAAACTTTGTTTATATTACAAATAGAAGTGTTTTGGTTTGTTTTGCATACGCCTGTGTCATGCTGACGGGATGTCAGTGCTCGGATTCAAGCCTTCATTCATTGTTTTTTTTTTTCCCCGAAAATCGTTATTCTTCGGATGTCGATTTTCCTAAGAAAACAATCTAATATTGAGACTGTTATACTATCTGGTTATTAGTCCCTGATTCCAGGGTGGAGCCCCATCAATGTTAATCCTTATTGATATTCTATTGATTTTTGATAATTGATAATTATCTTTGATGATTATTGAATTTGAATGATCAATAAGCTAGTGTTAATTTTAATTAATGTTTCATCGATGTTAACAATTAACAGTTATCTCTGATAATTGTTGATTTAAAGGATTAGAAAAGCTAACATTGATTCTCAATGTTCTATTGATTTTAATAATTAATAATTATCTTTGATAATTATAACTACAATAATGCCTTCCAAAACAGTCAGAAATCTGGGGGTAACCATCAATAACCAACTCAGTTTCACAGGGCACATCTAAAAGGCAGCATGATCATGTAGATTTACACTCTACAATATCAGGAAAATAAGACCCTTCATCTCTGAACATACCACACAACTTTTTGTTCAGTCACTTGTCATAACTAGACTGGACTACTGTAACACTCTCATTGCATGCCTCCCTGCATGTGCAATTAAGCCCCTGCAAATGATCCAGAATGCTGCAATGAACCAAAGAGAGCGCATGTTACACCACTCCTTGTTTCTGTTCCCTGGCTGCCGGTTGATGTATGTATCAAATTCAAGGCTCTGATGCTGGCATACAGAACAGTCACTGGGTCTGCTCCAGCGTACCTTAAATCATTTCTGCAGAGCTATGTTCCCACCAGAAGCCTGCGGTTGGCTAATGAGCAGGGCCTTGTTGTACCAACACAAAGAGGCACCAAAACACTTTCCCAGACTTTCGGTTTCACTGTACCTCATTGGTGGAATGACCTTCCCAACTCCATCTGTGAAGCAGACTCACTCTCTGTCTTCAAAAAACAGCTAAAAACACATCTTTTCCATGAGCACATAACTATGCACTCATGAAAAAAAAATAATAATAATTATATATATTCTTGTTGCACTCTAATTTGTCTTGGATATTACTATTCTGATGCTAGTGAAACTTTGTAATGCAGCACTTATTGTACTGCTGTCTCCTTAAAATGAATCACTAATGATGTACAATATTATTCCTCTTTTATAAGTCGCTTTGGATAAAAGCGTCTGCCAGATGAATAAATGTAAACGTAAGTGCCGACTGGTACATTCAGTAAGTTGGCTAGGCCTTTTCTAGCTGTTCTCTTTCAAATATTCATCCGGTATCTCACTATGGTAAACGCCTCAGGCATGACAGACCATGGAAGCATCAATAACACCACATCTGTCTGAAGGGCAGAACAATCATAGCTTGTTAAAGGAGCCCGCCTCCTCCCTATAATAACTGCTGTAATGCTCTGAAATGACTAGCTGTTATTTGTTGTTCAATTTTGGTACTTGTTGTTGTCTGAAATGGGAATTGCATTTTCAACATGTCCCTTGTTTTTAGGGCCAAGAAGTCTTCCTGAGATCCTAGAAAGCATTCATAATACCATTGCTGAGAAGAATATTACATTGTTATCTTTAGCCTTTGGTGCCAATGCAGACTATGTATTTTTGGACACTTTAAGCAAGCAGAACAATGGTATGGCTCGCAGGATTTACGAAGACTCAGATGCTCCACTTCAGCTACAGGTAGGGAACTGGGGTCTTTTGCACAAATTTAAAACCTTGGATTCCTATAAATGATCACAGTGATTATGTATTGTAGATGTGATTCTAATTCTAGAGAGCTTTTGATTGGACAAAAGTCTGTGTTGTACAACATGAGTCTTCACTATTTTTGCTCTGTTTTCCCAGAAGAGAAGACGGTAAACTTTAAACATTTACTGTATATGGGTCAATGACGTGAAGTTAATTTTTTTCTTTGGATCTATTATCTGGAATTTATTCTAAAATACATGAAAATTCAATTCACACTAAAAAATGTCTTTAATACACTTCTTCTATGATGGACATGTTTTAAATTACTGAGTTCAAAGTAAATTAAGACTGTGTTTTTTATTTATTTATTTGTATTTATTTATTTATTTTACATTTGACTGAAAAGCACATTTTGTTCAGGTCATATTGTGTAACATTGAGAAAATGTCTTGATATTCTTGATTAAAAAATTCATGATAATTGTAAACAATATTTTTCACCTTGAAAAATATATTTTTTAAAAACCTTTTGAAATTAATGATTTTGTTGTGTACACTTCAACCACTCATCTTCAAAGTGTAAGGGAGGTATTTAAATACTTTTTACTTGATGGGTACACCACATGACATTTCTAAAGGTATTTACAACCTTGTTTGTCAATGACCCTTATCTACTAAAAGTGAAATTAGTCAACTTTTAGGAGCACACTATCGTCTACGTAGATGGCCTCAAAGCTAACACACATTGGCTTTAAACAGGGTCTTTAAATGTTGATGAGATAATTACATCAGTACTAATATTGTGTTTTGCTATGAAAGCTATTAAGAAAACCTGGATACTGATGATAGTTTGCTAATTATACTAAAAGGGGTTTTATGAAGAAGTGGCAAGTCCTCTCCTCTCAGAGGTGAATTTTCACTACCCGGACAACACTGTTAACTCATTGACAAGAAGCCACTTTAAACAACTCTTCAATGGCTCTGAGATTATGGTTACTGGCTGACTTAATGACCTAGACATGAACAACTTTCTGCTTGAAGTGTCCGCACAAGGGGTAAGTAAATTAACTTATCTTATACTGTATATCCTCAGCTTGAAATCATTTGTCACACATCATTTGTAAAATGTGTTTTACTGTGTGTTTTCACAATTGTTCATAACAACATTCTTGCCTTACCCTGATTCACTATGGTAAGCCTATAATAATGATTTATATTTATGGCTGTCGGGTAGGTGATCACAGGCAACCATGGATACACCTCAAACCATCAGATTAATTCGCACGGAAGAGTGGTGCCGAAGCACTGTCATAAAAAACAAAACAATGTTCCTACACAAGTAACTTGCAATTCTATGTTTCAACCACAGATGTCGATAGAGAGAATGAAGTTCCGTAGAATAGCTTTAATGCTGCGTTCCAGGTGAAGTCTTAGGTGTTAACCCAAGTTAATTACCCACTTCTGACCACAAAGCCTTCCAGTCAATCACATGTAACGGTCGCATGTACACAATCAAATGCACAGTCTTACACATGCTAGCTAGCTGGCAATCTAGTAGCTATTTCATGAGCAAAATAGTTGAAAACGTAAACATTAATTGATACAAAAACAGTTGTCTTGTACTGTATATTTATTGTATATTGCATGTTCACACATTTCATGCAGTGAAAATACTTAAAGTTTGTTTTCACTTTTCACAAAATGGTCACCATCTTGGAAATGACTGCTGCGTCCGAAAACTGGAATATGCTATTCGGAAGTTGTATACGGAGGTAGAATGAAAATAAGATACATTTCAAACTGTTCTGAGACCAGTTTCCATACATTCATAAATGCTGTCAGTTAAGCCATTAACTGATAAGGCAGCAAGTCAGCTGCCTAAGTTTTTGAATGCAGCGGTAGTCAAATTACACTTCTCACTGAGGTTGGGGTTGATCGATCTACCCTGACTTCACAAGTCGGATGTCTGATGTCAAGCAGCGTTTCAATCATAATTTTCAGTAGGAGGTGGGAAAATTCTAAGTTGCCTGGAATGTTGTTTTAGTGTGGAAAAACATGTCTGTGTGGTTAAAACATGTATGACTCCATACATTGTAGCTACAATCATATTTTGAGTGAGTATTTATATTCTCATTGAACTTATATTATTATCAATGGTGATCTGGTTTTGGGGACTCCTAACTCTGATCAAGCTTTGCTTGTATTGCAACAGTTTGAGAATAATTTTGAAGTGAAATGACAGGAAAATGCTCACAAGTGGGATACCATATTACCTGATGAAGAGTATATCTTTGGGGACTTCACTGAGCGTCTCTGGGCGTATCTGACCATCCAGGAGCTCTTGGATAAGAAGTGAGGTTTTTTCTGAGACCTTACATACTCAGCCCATTTACTTACAACTCTAGGACCAGTAGTCATGCAATCAAGGCCTACTGTATGTGAAAAATGACTAGTCTAAATGTCATTTGAATCTAATCCAATTATTGAACAATATGTTCTGACAGAGAAAAGGGCTCACCAGATGAGAAAGGAAATGCCACTGCTGAGGCTTTAAACTTTTCGTTGAAGTACAACTTCGTCACACCGCTTACCTCCATGGTCATCACTAAACCTGAAAGTAATGACTCACTCATTGCGGATAAGTTAACTGAAGGTATGACTAAACCAATTGTCAAATCATGACGTGAACAACATAGATTGCTTTGGAGAAACACATTTGCAAGTACTGAAGGCAATAGTGCATAATGTCATAAACCATACAAATCTAGACTCAGTAAACAAAACAAAAACAAAAAAACAAATGGATCAAGCTGACTCTGACATTGCAGCAGTGTTTAAATTGTAATTCACCCAGAAATCTGAGGTAATTTACGTACTCTCATATTCAGTGTTGTGTGTTTCCGATTACAAATTAGTTTTTACTTTTAGTAATTACATCTTATTCAAAAAAAAAAAGAAGTGATTAACACATTGCATTTTAAATTCTTGTAATCAGATTTCAGTTACTGAATTTCAATTAAAGTAACTACTTTTACATATATCACTTGTGCTAAAGTAATGTGTACTGTATAATACATTTAAAATATGAATTCAGATGTACATCTTTTAGTGTTTCTGTAACAGCTGAAGGGTGTGCGACAATGAATGAGGAGGAAATATAAACATTTTGAATTTGAGCGAAAAAATTTTTTCTAGGAAAAGTGATTTAGAAAGTAACAAGTAAACTAAGTAGTCATTTGATTTCTTTTTAGGTTAAGTAATCAGTAAAGTGGATTACTTATTTTGAGTAACTTTCCCAACACTGCTCATATTATTCCAAACCCATATGACTTTCTTTCGTTCTGTGGAACAGAGGATTAGACAAATTTGAAGAATGTTAACACTGCTCTTTATTTTAATATCATGAAAGTTAGTGGAGACTGAGGCTGTCAGACCCTAACATTCTGCCTAACATCTTTTGTGTTTTATGGAAGAAATAAGGTCAGCCAGGTTTGGAACATCATGAGGGTGAGTAAATGATGACAGAATTTAAATATTTGTGAGAACTATCCCTTTCAATTTTAAAAGAATATCACTGAACTTCAGCAACTGGCATAAAACAGGTGTTCTCAATGTCTTTGTTATTGTGTTTAACCAGTTATATGACCCTTACTCTTACATTAATTCACACAGCAACGAAGACATTTTCAAAAATATGGTTAGTCTTTACACTTCTTTCATGTGTGAAATTACATCTAATATATTTTCTTTTACTATTTATTGTACGGTAGATTGACCATTTGCATATTTGCAGGTCATGTGCCTATACCATCTAGCAATGCCTACAGGGCCTCAGTAGCAGCACCTACATATTTTGGTAAATGTTTTATTTAATGTAAATTGAAATAGATGAAGATTTTTGAAATAGACTATGATTCATAATAAAACCTTCACTGTTTCTTTGCAATGTATCAGTTGATGGAGATCCACACTTCATCATTGAGTTGCCAGATCAGAATGATGCTCTGTGCTTCAACATTGATGACAAACCTGGTACCATATTCAACCTGGTTAGAGACCCACTTACAGGTGAACACAACTGGATTTTTTTTTTCTTCAAACAACATACTGAATATTTCCAGAAGCATTAGAAGATATTAAAATGGAAGTGTGTCATTTCTACATTACTAGCATTACCACGGAATAAAAAAATATTTTTTGTTTTTTAAACAGAAAACAGAAAACTCCCATCTTCCATTGGTTATACAGTACAAACAGATAGTCCCACCCCAAACTTGCGCCACTGATGCATGATCGAGCCAATATTGCTGTGTCAGGGTGGATGGGCTGGTCAAATAAACAGAAGACTGTTTTGATAGTGCCACAGAGCAATAGTATTACACTATTAAGTGAAATCACAGACTGATCTCAGTGAAATTGGAAAAAATAGGTTGAATTTTCTTTAGCTGAGTCTCTGCTTACCAAAATGCGAAACACTGCCCCCAGTGACCAAACCGGTAAGTGATGTTGGGCAAATGGGCACGTGTGAGCTCCATTTTCCAGGAGAAATATCCACGAAGGGGCACCAAAGGTGAAACTGAACCCCCCAACAAAACCCCAAACCTATTTTATGTAAGAGGGAAAAAATGCAACCTCTGAATCATGCCCATCATTGATTATGCATATGTGATTACTTCCTGGTTTCGAACCAGGGTTTCCCACGCTGCTAATGCATCGTGCTTCCCTTGCCACAAGGGAAGGTAAACGCGCTTAAGCCGATATAAAAATATTTATATATGATATACTGTACACTCACCAACCACTTTTTTAGGTACACCTGTACACCTACATATTCATGTGATTATCTAATTAGCCAATCATGTGGCAGCAGTGCAGTGCATTTAATCAGGCAGATATGGGTCAGGAGCTCAAGTTAATGGTAACATCAACCATCAGAATAGGGAAAAAATTTGATCTCAGTGATTTCGACCATTGCGTGACATGACGGACTGGTTTGAGTATTTCTGTAAGTGCTAAATTCCAGGGATTTTCACTCACAACAGTCTCTATAGTTTACTCAGAACTGTGCCAAAAACAAAAAACATCCAGTGAGCAGCAGTTCTGCGGATCTTGTTGATGAGAAAGGTCAACGGAGAATGGCCAGACTAGTTTGAGCTGACAGAAAGGCTACGGTAACCCAGATAACCCCTCTGTACAATTGTAGTGAGCAGAATAGCATCTCAGAAAGCACAACTCGTCGAATCTTGAGGCAAATGGGCAACAACAGCAGAAGACCATGTCAGGTTCCACTTCTGTCAGCCCAGAACAGAAAGCTATCAGTGTACCTCAGCAAAAGTTGTGATTCATACAGACCAGGCTATGTTTTTCCCATCTATAACTGTCCAGTTTTGGTGAGCTTGTGCCCACTGCAGCCTCAGCTTTCTGTTCTGTAAAAGTAGGCTTTGATGTCTTGCTGTAGAGGCAGTCATGTGCTGATGTATTCATATGTGTGACATCACAAAGTAGGAAAAATCCAAACGAGCCATTTTTGAAGCTTGGTTTAAATAAATGCTCTTTTTGTATTGAGGAGGAAGTTGAACTCTTACATGTCAAATGATCAATGACATTTTTATTCCTCATGTCATGACCCCTTTAAAACTGGCAAAATGTCTAAAGAACATTTGTTGGTGCTCCACAGGTATTGTGGTCAATGGCCAAACCATTGGAGATAAGAAGGTCATCCTAGGGAAAAAAGTGAACACCTATTTTGGCCGATTTGGAATCGTTCATGAGATGTTTGGTATAAGATTAACAGTAAGCACTAAGGAGGTCTCGGTGTCTGAGGCAGGAAAACAGGCAAAATTCTTCTGGACTGATACTGCCACCATCAAAGGGCCTAAGTAAGATGCAGTCAAACATCTCATTGAGAAATTACAAAGTAGCCAAAATCAAACACTTGGAATTGAAAAAGAATTTGAAAAAGAATCATCCTACACACAGAACCATGTCCCTTCTTTCTCCAGCATGGATCTGAAGGTAATCAAAGATCGCAGTTTGACAGTGACCTTGAAGAACTCGGTAAGGTTTCTGATTATCCTTCACAAAGTGTGGAAGAAACACCCATATCACCAAGACTACCTTGGATTCTACACCTTGGACAGCCACCTTCTTTCACACAATGTCCATGGCCTACTTGGTAAAACAGCTAAAGAACTTACCATACTATACAGTATTAAGTTCTAAAAAAAAATGTTTTTATATTTTATGCTGTAAATGCTGTATTATCAAGTAGCACAGCAGCTGTTCTCTGAATGGTTTTGGTGTCTCTTTAGGACAGTTCTGTTATGGGGTTGAGTTTAAGGTGAGTGACCTGTTTCCAGGAGAAGATCCAGACAAACCAGATGCCATCATGTTTGTGAAGGGACATGAGCTTGTGGTTACCAGGTGAATACATGGTCATTACACAATTTGTCCTGCATCGAACATGGATTTAGAGGAAATGCATCATGCCTGCAAGGGTTAATTATTACTGCATTATTCTATCTACAGGGGTTGGCAGAGAGATTTCAGACAGGATGTGAAGAATGGAGAAAACGTGCCTTGCTGGTTCATTCACAATAACGGCACAGGACTCCTTGATGGAGTTCACACAGACTACATTGTTTCTGGTCTCTTCAAGACTATCTAAGAATGGGCCTTTGTGGCCAGACGAAAAGATGATAAAACAACTTTAATGAAGCAGATGATAAGATTGAAGATAAAAAAATATATATATATTTTTTTTGTCTGTTTCAAAGTAACTAAAACTCTTTAAATATTAGGTCATTCAGACAACCTTTAAATGTAATTTTAACAAGTGGCCTAACAAGTGGCTTTTTTTCACTTAAAAAAAATAAAAACTGAAGAAGCATATGAATAGAGGTGGGTAGTAACGTGCTACATTTACTCCATTACATTTACTTCAGTAACTTTTTGGAAAACATTTACTTTTATGAGTATGTATTATGGTGGGTACTTTTCACTCTTACTTAAGTAAATTTCTGATGAAAACAATTTACTTTTACTTCGTTACAACGGATAGCGTTCCTGTTGTCACATAACTTATTAAATTATAAGTTTTAATAAATGCATAATTTATTGAGATTTTTGAACGTGACTCTTGCGACAGCAGAACTTCACAGCTGCACACTGTCACTTGAGTCAAACGTAAAACAAAAACTTAACTCCAACTTAAGAATACGCGGTGAGGTAAATTTTAGAGATTGTGATAATATGGGCTTGTCTGTGTCATGCTGATGCTCATTCATTTTCAGTGTGAATCTGTAACTATGGGCTCTTATGACCTCAGTTTCTAAGTTTACATTTTTATATCAGCGCTGCAGCATATCAGTGCCTACTGTGTAACTCCTTGTAAACATCTGCGTTAAGTGCAAAAGTTTTGCCCTGCCTGTAGCTATTATGAGCATTTCCAAACACAGGGATACGGTGCAATTTACCCTTAGTGTACAAAACGAATTATCTAAATTCTTTCGACACTGAAAATACTGGAACTACACTGAACTAAATTCACGCAGGATGTAAAAAGCTGTGAAATAGCAACAGAAGGCATGAATAAAGTATGATCTTGCTTCAGTGTAAAGTAATTCAGTAATTAAACATTATATATAATTTGAGACTAAGTGACATTGTTCACGTTTTTCACCATATTAATTACTAGAAATAGGTTTCCAAACTTCTCTTGTAGTTGACAGATTCGTCCAAATCTGAGAAGCATTCTTAAAGTGATAGTACTTGAATAAATATTATATCATCATTTCCCCACCCTCATGTTCTTCCTACCCTGTTAAACGTTCTGTATTCTGTGAAACCAAAAAGATTTTAGACAGAATGTTAGGGACTGACAGTCTCAGTCACCAAAAACATGCAGTGAAAGTAAATGATGATTAAGGCTGATATTCTGTCTAACATCTCCTTAAAGGAATAATTTCCCCAAAATTGAAAATTCTCGCATCATTTACTCACCCTAATGCCATCCCAGATGTGTGTTTTTTTTTTTTTTTTTCACTCTCTCTGCTGAACACAATGGGTACCAAACTCTGAAGCTCAGAAAGCACATAAAGGCAGCATTAAAGGAATTCAAATGATACCGGTTCAGTCTGTCTTCAGAAAGGATCTGATAAGTGTGGGTGAGAAACGGATCAATATTTAAATCCTTTTTTTTTTTTACAAATAAATCTCCACTTTCACATTCTTCTTGTGTTTTTGGTGATACAATTCTTTGTGCATATCACCACCTACTGGGCAGGGAGAAGAATTAATAGTAAAAAAAAGGACTTTATATATTATAAAGTTATAGATATTTATCTGTTTTTCATCCACACCTATCATATTGCTTCTGAAAATCACTGGAGACGTATTAATTAATTTTATGCTGCCTCTATGTGCTTTTTGGAGCTTCAAAGTTCTGGTCACCATTCACTTGCATTGTATGGACCAACAGAGCTGAGGTATTCTTCTAAAAATCTTCAATTGTGTTCTGCAGAAGAAAGAAAGTCATACACATCTGGGATGGCATGAGGGTGAGAAAATGAGAGCATTTTAATTTTTTTGTAAACTTTCCTTTAATTTGATGCATGGAAGTCATATGGGTTTGGAAAAATATGGTGGAGAATGATGACCATTTCCATTATAAACAATAATATTAATAATAGTTTTATTATTATCAATAATAATCATTCTTTAATGCATGTTAAATATGTATCATGCACTGGAATATAATAATAATAATAAACTTTATTTTATATAGCACCTTTAAAGAGGCCTCTCAAGGCACTTTACATAGAAAGGAAAATGAAAAATAAAATAAAAAAATACAGTGCTTAATACAAATGGAAAAAACAACTAATGATAAATCACAGTAAATAAAATGATAGTATTAAATTAACTGAATACAGTAGAATCAATTAAAAGCCTCCTGGAAAAAAAATAAAAAATTTTAAGATGTGATTTAAATTCACAAAAGACTGAACTTCTCTAAGTTCTGAGGGTAAAGAGTTGCATAGTTTCGGAGCATAAGAAGAGAAGGCCCTGTCACCCATAGAGCATAAACGAGTCTGAGGAACAGTTAAAAAACAGAGTTAGAGGAGCGGAGATCGCGCTTTGGGGTGTACGGGGTTAAAAGCTCAGACAAATATTGGGGAAACAAACCATGCAAAGCCTTGTAGGTAAGCATACGATTTTTAAAATCAACTCGAAACCTGACAGGGAGCCAGTGCAAGGATTCCAAGATAGGAGTGATGTGATCACTTGCCCTGGCCCTAGTCAGGATTCTGGCAGCCGAGTTTTGCACATATTGCAATTTATTTTATGTAGATTTTGAGACTCCAGCAAGGACAGCATTGCAATAATCAATGCGAGAGAAGACGAAAGTATTGATCAACTTTTCAGCCACAGAGAATAACATAGGGCGCAGCCTTGCAATGTTTCTGAGATGATAAAATAATGTTTTAACAGTATTTTTACATGTGGATCAAATGAAAATTTGTGTCAAATCATTTTAGTTTGAAGCTCCAAAACTGTGCTCTCAATGGATAGAGTTAAGGAGCCAGCCTTATGGAGCTGGTGAGGAGATCCAATAAGCATAACTTCTGTCTTATTACTGTTAAGACAAAGAAAATTTTGAGCCATCCAAGTTTTTATCTCAGAAATACAGTTTGAAAAAAAAGGTGTCTGCCAGATTTTCACCAGGTTTAGAATAAATGTATATCTGTGTGTCGTCTGCGTAGAAATGATAATTAAGACCCAGTGATCTTAAAAGCTGACCAAGAGGAAAAATATAAATACTAAACAGTAAAGGGCCCAAAATTGAACCCTGTGGGACACCAGAGTGGACTGAACCAATCTCAGACCTGTAACCACCTAGAGAGACAAACTGATCAGAGAGACAGGACCTGAACCAGTTCAATGCAGTACCAGAGACACCAAAGACAGACTCAAGACAGGTGAGTAAAACAGTGTGATCAACAGTGTCGAAAGCAGCACTGAGATCAAGAAGGATGAGAATAAAAAAAGAGCCTGAGTCTGAAGCCATTAACAAGTCATTAGTGACCTTGAGTAGAGCCGTTTCTGTACTATGAAATTTCCGAAAACCAGACTGAAATGGCTCAGAGAGATCACTGACAATGAGGTGATTGTGACATTGAGAGGCAACAGCTCACTCTAAGATTTTTTCAAGGAAGGGAAGATTTGAAATGGGATGGAAGTTGCTCAGATTTTTCCATATTAGGCTTTTTTGGAACTGGATTTACAGTTCTGCAAATGCTGCAGGCACAACACCAGTACACCATTTATTATGTCCAAGACAATGGGACACAGAGAGGCAAAACAGGATTTGAATGGACTAGTCGGTAGAGGATCAACTATGCTAGTGGTAGCTTTCATACGTGATTATCATTAATTAGAGTAACATGGTCGAGCTGAGAGAAATTTGAGAAAGGTGTGCCAGAGAAATAAGACAGAAACCGAAAAGACAGATGTGGTAGCAAGAATATTTTTCCGAACAGTGTCTATCTTAGTGCTAAAAAAGTAAAACAATATGTTACACAGTGGAGCTGATGCAGGCAAGGTGGTGGAACAATTACATCTGAGCAATCTATTAATAGTATTGAAAAGCTGTCTCGGATTATTTTGATTATTTACAATTGTTTCAGAAAAATAACAGGATCTGGCTGATCTGATTTCTTCTTTGTAATCATGTAAGTTGTTTTTCCAATCCTGGTAATATACATTCAGGCCAGAAAGACGCCACTTTCGCTCCATTTTACGACAAGCAGCCTTCATTTGGCGCAGATTGTCATTATACCAGGGAGCAGAATGCAAAAAAGAGATAGTCCATGATTTCAGTAGAGCAAAATCATCTAAGCCAGGTGTGAGAACAGTGTTTAACAGAAAATTCTTGTCTTCAAGAAGATCAGAAGAAGAAAAACAACTTAAAGAAGAAACAATAGAGTTTGTTAAAGCTGACAAATCAATAGATTTCCATTTACGATATTTTACAGTGTGAGAAGAAGAATTAATGTTTGGTAGTTCCATATTAAAAAAAGATGGCTAAATTGTCAGAAAGACCTAAATCAACAGAGGTGTGACCTTTGATATTTGTAGAACAGTCAACAAACTGGATCAAATCAAAACACTCCAATGAAGACAGAAAGTCCATTGTCAATATTGAGTCTTTTGAGTCAATGTGGATGTTAAAGTCCCCCAAAATAAGAATTCTTTTGTACCTGAGGCACAGCAGAGACAACAAATCAGCAAACTCAGACAAAAAGGCTTCATTAGTCTTTGGAGGTCTATAGACTGTAGCGACAATGGTAGTGTGAGGGGCAGAGCCACTCAGAATGAGGCACTCAGTTGAAGTGAACTGTGGTACAGACACAGGACATATGTTGTATTTTAGGTTGTAAAGCACCATAATACCCCCACCTCTGCCAGAGCGTCATGGGAGATCAAACAACCCACAGAACGTGGAAGTAATTTGATTAAAGAGGAGATCATCACTCTGTTTATGCCATGTTTCTGTTAAGCATAAGAAGCCTATTTTTTTTATTTATTTTTTTTATGTTATAATGTCCAATAACAGAGCGTGCGTTAAATAACGCCGTTTCAACCAGACTCGGAGACAGAGAAGAAGATGGGGAAACCTCCAGACATGGAAGCGATGACAAATTGATAAAAATCAACGCCAGTATAAAATAGTCTTTTGGCTTTCCACCGAAACAGTGGAATAGAGATGGTAAAACAAAACTGCATCTTGAACTGCGATGCATGTAGCGTTTTGGATGCAATATTCCATTGTTTTGACAATGTTCATGAGTGTCTTTTGGCAAAAAATAGTTCCATTTTAGTAGCTGCCGTGTACCTTAAACCCATGAAGGGACCCACATCCACAGTAGCCTCACAGAGATGTAAATCCTGGGTAAGGAGACAGCAGGGTTGACTCCACCATAGGAAGCTCACAGATAATAACAACAGTCCAATGTTTAAAAGGTAATCCCACATCGCAATGAAGAATAAATAAAGTAGTACTCAGACTATAAAAACATACAAATTTGAGGCTCCAAAAATCCGCACTACCAGTAAAATAAATAAATAAACATTTATACGATGAGAGGAGCGACAGCCAAACGCGCCAGCTTTCCCAATCAACCGGAATTAGAATTGACAGATTAAGTTAAATAAATCTGTTTTATGTCTACAGAAGACTTGGAATGTATAGGAGAGCAAACATCCATTACATTATATGTGAAATTAACTAGTTACTCACTACTTGAGTATTCTTTTTTATTGGATACTTTCTTACTCTCACTTGAGTAATTTTTAACATTATGATAAATGATGAGATGTGTTTATGTTAATGACTGCTTTAAGCATATGTCGTCTATAGGGAAAATGATTCTCTCAGGTACATCTGCTTAATAAGGCTGTAAAATCAATGGCTCCCTATGAATTACACTGACGACATTAGACATATTAATGCTACTATGCTTATAGCTTAGGGAGAGATTTTTGGAGTAACTTAAATGAATCATCAGTCTTTTGTTGCTCCAGTTGTTGACAAATACAGCTGTTGACAAACAACATAACTTATTTTCAACATAACATTTTTATGTTAAAATGTCATAAAGTTTTCATTTCAAATTTTTTCCAACATTTTCCAATTTACCACAATTATAGCTTTTAGCTTTTTTGTAGTTCTACTAACATGTGGTGTACAAATGTTCCGTGAATACTCAAATTATAATGTCATAAAAATGTATTATTATTTTTTAAGAATTAGAATAAGCTGCTAAAATAAAAGACACTGCTTGACATGTTATGTCAGCTGAGCAAATAAAAGCAAACGGTCGATGAAGGGATTTGTTAAACAATGAAGCCAACGTTTGATTATCAGTAAAATGGTAATGTAAGTATATGAGTCAACACAATTTGCTATTTCACATGCTGTTTCTTACATAACCTATGTATTAGCCAGAACCATATGTTACTAAATTAAAAGTGCACATGAAAAAATGTTCACCAGGTGTATCAGAAAATACTTCTTTTATTGAGATGGGTGGGCACAAACTTCTTCAAAGTGGCATCTAACGGAGGACCATTTTCATTATAAATTGCCTTTACCTAACTATTTTTGCAAGTTACACTACTTGCTACTGGATAACTGTTAACATCCGCCAGTCATTTGTTACTACTTGTAATGTGAAATTTGCATGTGTAACAGGTAAAATTATTCATTATAATTATTACAATAATTGTACTAAAAATTACTAACCGGTTACACTGCCACCATGGCCCGGTAAAATTCCTGGATACTTGATCAATGACTGAAAAATGTACTGCTGGCCATCATGTAAGCAATACATTTATATTTGTTATATGGAAATAACTGGGGAAAAAAGCATAAAATTCATTCAAACAGTCACGAACGCCGGTGAAGATTCCTCAAGATTCCTGAGACCGGAGATCTCACTGGCCTGAGTATTAACATTGGACTACAATTCCCAAGTGCCCACATACCTGGACTGATAACTGCATGTCTGTGCCATATCACTCAGACTATTTAAGCCTGGTGTGTGTGTTCACTCTTTGCGAAGTCTTGTTTGTCTCGGCTATATTTCTGAGCATTATTATTTCCTATGTTGTTCTGCCCGTATTTGACTCTGCCTTGGATTACCTCTGTACGAATCTTTGCTGCCTGCCTACCACTGTGTTTGCGTGGACTATTTCTATTGCTGTTCGCTGCCTGCCCCATTTCTCTGCCTGTTATACCACGTTTACTGCCCTGCCTCTGATATTGTTGGTTGCCCTGGTTATTCGACCCACGCTTGTCTGTACTCTGAATTTGCTGTGTTTTAATAAACCGCAAATGGATCCCACTCAGCCTGAGTCCGTGTTACACAAACAATCACATCAATAATTTTGTGTATAAGTTTGACATATTACTTATGTGTACCTGAGCAATATTTTTCTGTTTATGGTTCAGTCACAGAGATACATGATGGCTGCATACTAAACATTTAAGATTATCTGCATTCTTTCAAGCAATATTGTAGTTAATCTTTACAGAATTGATTTTTTTTTTAATCATATGTATAAAGGTTTACATTTTTAAAGGAAATTTTACATACATTTACATAAATATGTAATAAGGATACAGCATATTTCAAGTCGCTTCCAGACTCATTTTCTCGATTCTTTTTCAATTCCCCATGAAACGAGATGTAAAGTTAAACCTCATAATAAACAGTGCAATATAAACGTTCTTTGCATTATTTATGGCATGAATGACAAAAGATCTTGACATTTTCGATAAATAGGTCTATTCTAAAAATAAATAGTGCCTATATGCACATCCCAATGCACAATATTTCAAACCCATAGGATGAATTTGAGGGAAGGTTGGCAGAGCAGATGCACCTCTATTTCGAAGAGCTACCTTAAATAATGTTAAAAGCACAATTTTGCCTATAGTGAAGTTGCCTGTTACCACTTATCCGTTGGCGCTTATATTGGTATGCAATTGTCCACTACCTTCGATACACTGACTAAAATGTTCAAACAAACACTTGGATGATTTTAGCTATTTAAAACTCTAGCTAAATAAAATACTAGCTATTTATTTCAAACAATGTAAAAATATTTCTCAGAATATGTATTTAAATATAATTTGTTTTCATAGAATAATTTTAATGTAAAAATTTTATAAAATGTAGGCCAATGAAAAAAAAATGAAGCAAATTTTTGAATACATACAGTAAAACTGCAGAGTGTTAGACTGAGTAGAGATGTGTTAGACTCCACGTTTAATCTAAAGTAAAATACCGATAGGCAGACTATGGAAAGCAGCTGTCTGATGTGTTTAAGGGCTTGTGCGATTGATTCATACAAATGAAAAAACGGAGCGGACTTAGCCTACTGATGGCTGGGGTACTACAAAAGAGTCGGTCTGATCAGTCGAGGAATTATGATTGTTTAGCTGCAGTCATTTTGTAATCTGTAATTTGATTTAAAGCTGTTAAGGCTTCTGGAATGTGCAGCAGTTTAGTGGTCATGGAGGTAACCACAGTCTGAACATATCACTCCCTGAGCAGAGTCAATTAGCTACCCCCAGCAGAGTCAATTCTCGATTCCCTACACCACGAAAACCAAAGAATCGATTGTTTTTGTAATCGATTCGCAGACCTATAATCAGCTGATCATGTGATCTGAACATGGCAGCCTCCATGAGAGGACCCTCTCCATGAAGAAGAAAAAAACAGCTTTCATAAGGTTACGCAATTTGAGAAATTAATCAATATCTACTCAATACAAACTCCAGACGTAACCAAACTCGGGACACATAGTCAACAGGACGTTTAGAAGATGTCAGCAAAGTTTAGTACAATTCCACCCCTAGGGGGCGCCACAACTAAAAAACTGTCATAACTTTGCAGACCTTTAAGCGACAAAGTTAAATTAAATATGGATCTTCTTTGGTTCAAATGCTAACATATTCTTAAAAAATGGCCGCCAGCAGCCAATCAAACTTCAGCACCTAATAACTTGAATTGTGAATGGTTGATGGTCCTGAAACTTATTATACACAAGAAGGGTCTCTACAGGAAGCTGTATATAAAATTTTGTGAGAATCAGCCACATGGTGGCATTATAATAAGCTAATTTGCATTTTTGCTAATAACTCTAGAACTGTATAGGCTAGAATATATATATATATATATATATATATATATATATATATATAGATAGATAGATAGATAGATAGATAGATAGATAGATAGTTTTTATTTATTTATTTATTTATTTATTTATTTAAATCTTTTAGTGCCCCTAAAGGATATGATTAGATGGATTTTTGTTTCCACATGAAAACCTTTCTTCCATTTAGATTTTTTTGAAAACCCAATTTTTTTTTTAACTCATCCTAGGCCGTTTGTCCTATTCGCACAAAACTTGGTATACATCATCTGCAGACCCTCCTGACAAAAAGTTATCAAATAATTTTGATAAGTCCAATACGTTTTTGGGTGTGGCCTGTAATTAGTAATTGGCCTGTATCATGTGAGCAAAAAATTCAAACTTAACAAAACTTAAAACACATTGACAAGAGAACATTCTGAGGTAACATGCCAATTTTCATCAATTTGGCAGAGCTATAATATAAGAAATAGCTATTTTTTACAACTGTAATTGATTCTGTAATTGTACATAAATAGGCTATTGTCATTCTGTCCACTAGAGGGAGCCACATGACAAGACAAAGAGTACTAATAGTTCATACTGAAATATTTTGCCATTCAGCCACTCCTTGTAAATCAGATAAATCAATTATTAAAATAACAGCTTTTTTCTTCTTAAAGATACACTATGTAACTTTTTTTGTAAAAAAAAAAAAAAAAAATAAAAATGTTATTAATGAGAGAGTGCAACAAAAATCCATCTTCCAAACCATGTCTTTACCCAAATACACTGATAAACCTATAATAATTATTTATATTTTAGAGCTGCCCAAACAGAGCAGAGTCCACAAGCAATAAGTAAAAGCGACAGAATCTGTAATAAAACCCGAATCAACATCGGCTTGGCTTTTCAGAGGTAGCGACAACTCCGAGATCTGAAAGGATTTAAATGTGACCCAGAGTTGGCTTTTTTCTTACTCAATAAGTAAGATGTTTTATTAATATGGTTTATGTATAGTTATGTAATCATACAAACACACACACACACACGTCTGTGTGTGTGTGTGAAGTGAAATACAATAATTATACTGTAATTGGTGCAGAACTTTTCACTTGCTAGCACGCATGTGTATTTTTCTTTATAACAGCAATCATTTATATAAATAAATCCTTTAGACCTAGGCTTGCCAAGGACATTTGAGTATTAAAATGATGTTGACAAATGGTTGGCAACAATGCCATCTATAAATTACTTTTGTGGTCTATTTGGTCAGAATATCCCACGGTTATAAAATCTTTACAAATTTTGACCTTGTCAACAAATGTTAACAAACATTGCCTAACTTTTGTAACGTCATTTATTTCAAAACATCAGTGTTTCCAGTAAGTCAAAACAACAGCATAAGATGTGGCACTTATCTGCTCAGATGACATGTTTTCAAATATCCATCTTTTCCATTCTTTCGTTATTTATTTGTCCATTTGCTCTGATGTCCTGTATCCCTGTGTACACTGGTGCCTCCAACCCCATTCATCCACGCTATCGCAAGCCGTTTTGGCTTTTAAAGCTTTTGTCTAACTATACGTACTATATTTGTAGAGACATACAAGGGAACGAAATGTCGTGCCTCACAGGACCACGGTGCTACATATATAAACATATATTACACATAGTCCTATCTAACTTATTGGTATTGAGGGCTCTCACAGCCTGGGGGAAGAAGCTACTGAGCAGTCTGGCAGAGCGGGCTCGGATGCTCCGATACCATCTTCTTGACGGGAAGGAGCTGGAAGAGACTGTGGGAGGGATGGGTGAGGTCCTTCACAATACTGGTGGCTTTGCTGGAGCACCATGCAAGGAAAATATCCATGATAGAGGGGAGAGGGACACCGATGATCTTTGCGGCTGTATTCACTGTTCGCCATAGGATTTTGCGGTCTGTGGTGCTGCAGTTCCCATACCAGACAGTGATGCAGTTGGTCAACACACTCTCAATGGTGCCCCTGTAGAATGTGGTGAGAATGGGTGGAGGGAGACTTGCTCTTTTCAGCCAATGCAGGAAGTGGAGGTGCTGCTGGGCCCTCTTGGATAATGATATAGTGTTGGTGGTCCAGGTGAGATCCTCTGTGATGTGCACCCCCAGGAATTTAGTGCTGCTGATTCTCTCCACGGTTGCGTCATCGATGGTCAGTGGGAGGTGGTCAACAGAGTTTCTCCTGAAGTCCATCACAAACTCCTTTGTCTTCCTCACATGGAGGGACAGGTTGTTAGCACCACAACATTCAAGTAGTTGTGCCACTTCCTCTCTGTAGAGTGTTTCATCACTGTTGCTGATGAGGCCTACCACAGTTGTGTCATCCGCAAACTTGATGATGTGGTTGGAGCTGAACTTTGCAGTGCAGTCATGTGTCAGCAGCGTGAAGAGCAGTGGACTGAGTGCTCAGTGTCGTAGTGCTGGAGGTGTTGCGGCTGACCCGGACTGACTGAGGTCTTCTTGTTAAAAAGTCCAGGATCCAATAAAAGAAGGAGGTGTTGAGGCCCAGCAAGTTCAGTTTATTGATGATCTGTTGTGGGATTATTGTATTAAATGCCTAGCTGAAGTCGATAAACAGCATTCTTACATATGAGTCTTTGTGTTTTAGGTGATTCAGGGCCAGGTGGAGGGAGGAGGATATTGCATCGTCCGTAGAGCAGTTTGGATGGTATGCAAACTGGAACGGGTCGAGTGTGTTAGGGAGACTGGACCTAATGTGATGCATGACTAACATCTCAAAGCACTTCATCATGATTGGTGTCAGTGCAGTGGGGCGGTAGTCATTCAGGCAGGTCACAGTGACCTCTTCGGTACTGGTATGATGGTGGTGGACTTGAGACACGTGGGAACGACTGCCTGGATCAGCGAGGTGTTAAAGATGTCTGTTAGGACATCTGTCAGCCGTTCAGCACAATCTCTAAGTACACGGCCAGGTATGTTGTCGGGACCCGTGGCCTTGCATGGGTTAATCCTAGATAGGGTTTTCCTCACGTCGACTGCAGAGAGGCAAAGCATCTGCTCATTCGGAGCTGTGAGTATTTTCTGTTCAGGTGTGTCATTCTGCATTTGAAACCATGCACAGAAGTGGTTGAGTGCATCGGGGAGGGATGTGTCATCATCACAGGCCTGTGGCAGGGGCTTGTAGTCAGTGATGGTCTGAAAGGCTTGCCATAGTGTGTCTCTGCTGTCTGTGAAGTGGTTGTTGATTTTTTGTGCATGCAACTGTTTTGCCTTCTTGATGCCACGGGACAGATTGGCTCTCGATGTGTTGAGGTCTGCTTTATCTCCTGATCTGAATGCATCATTTCGGGTCCAGCCCACGGACCTCGGCTGTCAGCCATAGCTTCTTGTTGGCACGTGTTTTGATGGTCTTGGTGATTGTCACATCATCAATGCACTTTCTGATGTAGGCAGTCACTGTTTCAGTGTACTCTTGCAGGTCTGTGTGATCATTGTAGGTGGCTGCCATCTTGAACATGTTCCAGTCTGTGTGCTGGAAGCAGTCTTGGATTGTTGAGGTAGAATCCTCTGGCTATAGTGTGATCTGTTTTTGAACTGGTTTGGTGAGTTTCAGAAGTGGTCTGTATGCTGGGATTAGCATAACAGAGATGTGATCTGAGTACCTGAGGTGGGGGCGGGGGACAGATTTGTATGCATTTTTTCCAGTTGTGTAAACCGGGTCCTGTGTGTTGTTTCCCCTTGTTGCAAAGTTCACATGTTAGTAGAACTTTGGCAAGACTGTCTTTAAATTTGCATGGTTGAAGTCACAGATACAAATGAAAAAGCCTTCAGGGTTGTTTGTTTGTTGCTCACTGATAGAGCTGTACAGTTCGCAAAAAGCATCCTTGGTGTTGACACAAGGGGGAATATACACAGCCACAATAACAATGGCTGTGAACTCCCTCGGAATAGAATGAGCAACACTTCACATGAACTCCACCAGTGATGTACAGTGTTTGGAGACTACCAAAGCATTGTTCCACAATTCTTTGTTAATATACACACACAGGCCACCTCCGCGAGTCTTACCGGACAGCGTTGTGTCCCTGTCTGCTCGGTAGCAGCCCGTGCAGCTGAATGGCGGAGTCCGGGATGTTGTTGTTTAGCCACGTTTCGGTGAAAACGAACACACAGCAATCCCTCATCTCACGTAGTGTAGACCGACAGAGTTGAATATCGTCCAGTTTATTGTCCAGTGAGCGTACATTAGAGAGCAGGAGTGTTGGAAGAGCCGGTCTGGTGGGGTTAGCCTTTAGCCTAGCTCGTATACCTCCGTGCTTGCCACGCTTCCGTCCTCTCTCACACCGCTTGTGACGCCTCCTTGTGCGGGCAGCACAAGTGGGCGAGGCCGCTGTCTCAGGGTCTGGCTTCCGCAGTAGCAAAGGCTCCGTAGCTTCTCTGTAGTCACCGGTGAAGGGTTATAATTACATGCACTACCAAATTCCAGAAGGCACTGGTGATCGTAGACATGTTGTGAAGTGGTTTCCTGATGAGTGTTGAAGGCAAACAGTTTGAAGATGAAGGGAAAAGACTAAAAGACATAGACACACCGTTTTTATGACCCGGAGTAGCAGTTGCGTCCGTCCGTGCCACCATCTTTAGAATAAATCTTTAGATATCTAGAATTGCATTTTGATGAGTCACAATTATAATTTGACTAGTCAGAATGCTAATTTGAGATACCTGCAATTATAATTTAACTAGTAAGAAAGAACATTAAAGATATCTGTTAATATATTTTGCCTAGTCGAAATTCCATTTAAGATATCTGCAATGACGTCACAGATTTCGTCACTTGTCACATCTCACATCCACAAAGATGATTAGAGATATCTGTAATTCAGTTTTGACTAGTCATAATTACATTTTCAGATATCTAAATTGCCCTTACCCCTAGTCGATCTGCTATGTTGTGACGTGCAATGACTCCTCATTACACACCGCCCCTCACTTCTAACCCACAGTGCTTTTGAAACTGTTAAAGTAACTAGCTGCTATCAGAAAGATTAAGTCGATGCTTGACAACTTAATAAACAATATCTTGATGCATTTATATATGTTAAAATGTCTCCAGTTAACTATGTGTAGCAAAGTGATTGTTATATGTTGCAGCACAGACCAATTTAAGTGTAAATGATTAATAAAAACAGACAACAACAAATGGGTCTTTTGAATTTATTATTATGCAGTCTATTAAAATGTGAAATTGGGCAAATAAATTCATGATGTAGTGGTTTAATGCTTCAGAATCAAGGCACCCATGTTTTTTAATCAGATAAAAATTTTAAACACAGTTAAAAATGACAGTCAATTGAAAAGAGAGAAGCCTCATTCAACAATTTAAATAAACGATCATAACTGCTATTAATTGGCTGTGAATTTCCTAGTTACTATAACTTCTGTATTCTGAATAAATAGCCTATATTAATTAATAGTACTAACAATTAAATACATTTATTAATTAGCATATTAAACATGCTTGTGTATTATTTGCCAATCCCGTTATAGCCCACTTGATGGCAGTGTGTAACTGCTGTGTTGGAGTGATGGGAAATGCGGCGAGAGATGCTGAACATGTCAGCAATGTTGACGAAGGTCGTTGCTGACTTGGAGGATCTTGCTGAGATACGTCGATCGATCACTGCCACGGAGGCGAAGTTCACTGATGTGGTTACAAGAGTGGGGAATATCGAGAAATGGATAGATTACCTGGAGTCATCGGACAGGGATTTATCTGCTAATCCGCTAGCAACCAAGGTGGATTTGGAGCATGTTTGGGAGAAGTTGGAGGACTTGGAGAACCATAGCCAGCGGAATAACGTTCGTATCGTCGGAATCCCTGAGGGAGCAGAGGGACAGGATACGGGGAAATTCCTGGATGGGCTCTTTCCGAATCTGCTTGACATGGACTGTTTGAGTTTGGAGGGATGGACGCCAGTTGGCGCTGTTGTGTACGAGGTTAATGCACATGTTTTTCTTTTTTCTGTTTGTTTGGTTCTGGGGGATGTTCGGGTTTTGATTGTTGCACTAATTTTGGAATGTGGTCTTTATAATTTTATTTTTGACACACAATCTATTTTTTCTTATATGCAAAATGTCAAATGTTAATATGTCTCTCTCCATGTGGAATGTGAATGGGTTGGGGCACCCCATAAAAAGAAGGAAGGTTATTTCTCTTCTTAAGCATAAGAAATATGATATAGTGTTTCTTCAAAAATCGCATTTTTCTCTGCAGGAAGCTGAACATTTTAGGAGGATATGGGGTGGGCATGTTTTCTTTAGTGTTGGCTCAAGTAAGAGCAGGGGAGTCATTACGCTGATAAGTAAACATCTACAATTAAAATGTCTCAAACAAATTAAAGATAAATTAGGAAGAGTCATTATTGTTTTAGCTGAAATTCAGGGGCAAACTCTTATTTTGGCTAATATTTATGCACCTAACATTGATGATCAGGGCTTTTTTATAGATCTTGAAGGGATGTTGCCAGCCGCTGGCACCCCTCGGGATATAATATTGGGAGGAGACTTTAATCTTTTGATGGATTCAGTCCTTGATCATAGTGAAGCAAAAGTGTGCAAGCCCCTAGAGTAACATTGACGCTTCACAGAATGTGTAAAATCTTGGTCTTACAGATATTTGGAGACTTTTGAACCCATCTGGGAGGGACTATACAATTTTTTCATCAGTCCATAAGATTTACTCTAGAATATATATATTTTTTTATATCTAAGTCTCTTGTTTCATCTGTTGTTGATTGCTCTGTTGGAAACATTTTAGTCTCAGATCATGCCCTGGTGTGTTTAGAGGTGTTGCCACATATGGAGAAAAGGAAATCATATAGTTGGCGCTTTAATGTATCCCTTTTGCAAAATCCTGAATTCCAACAAATGTTAAAGGCTGAAATCAATGTCTATATGGAGATCAAGTGGTCCTCAGTGTCCTCTGTGGGCATGGCTTGGGAGGCACTTAAGGTGGTTCCTAGGGGCCGGATCATACATTATGCAGCATTCACCAAAAAATCCAAAGCACAAGAACTTGTGGAATTGGAAGGGAATATTAAAAGTGACGAGGCAGAGCTGAAGCGCTGAATGTCGTCGAA
This sequence comes from Myxocyprinus asiaticus, assembly GCF_019703515.2. Taxonomy (NCBI): domain Eukaryota; kingdom Metazoa; phylum Chordata; class Actinopteri; order Cypriniformes; family Catostomidae; genus Myxocyprinus; species Myxocyprinus asiaticus. Next base: position 20,712,163 of record NC_059378.1, on the reverse strand, counting down.
TGGCCTCAGGGAATTGATCCGATTGAAATACAGATATAATACTATTTTGTCGCGGAAGGTGGAGTTTTGTCTATTCAGGGCAAAACAGTCATACATTGAGTCAGGGAAAAAGTCAAGGAAACTTATGGCTAGATATATAAAACAGAAAGTCTTTTTCTACCATTCCCTCAGTGAATTCTGCTGGTGGTGAAATATTTACCTCGGCCATTGATATTAATAATGCTTTTAAAGAATGCTATCTTGATCTTTATAGTTCCACATCTTTGTCTACTGAAGAGGATATTAGAAACTTTGTGGAACCATTAGAACTTCCTAAACTGTCGGCTGAACAAAAAAATTCTCTTGATTCTGAGATAACCTTGAAGGAGTTGGCAAGGTAATTAAGGCCTTGCCTACAGACAAGGCTCCGGGGCCAGACGGCATTGCCACTGAATTTTTTAGATCTTATGCTACACAACTGGCTCCACTTTTGCTAGAAGTTTATACTGAATCATTAAAGAATGGAAAGCTTCTGCCAACCATGACACAAGCCTGGATCAGACTGATTCTTAAAAAGGACAAAGATCCAAGTGATCCAAGACGTTAAAATATTGTCAAAAATTTGAGCTAACCGATTAAATAATGTTATGACATCTCTTATACATATAGATCAGCTGGGGTTTATTCAGGGCCGTAGCTCTTCTGATAACATTAGGCGCTTCATCAATATCATGTGGTCAGTGGTGAACAATCAGACTCTGGTCGCTGCCATCTCACTTGATGCTGAAAAAGCATTTGATATGGTAGAATGGGATTATCTTTTTAAGATTTTGGAAATGTATGGGTTCAGGAACACTTTTATTGGGTGGATTAAGTTACTTTATAGACACCCGGTAGCGGCGGTTCAAACGAATGGATTAATTTCAGATTATTTTACTCTGGATAGGGGCACCCGGCAGGGTTGCCCTCTTTCCCCATTATTGTTCTGTCTTGCCCTGGAACCATTAGCAGCCACAATAAAAAAGGAGGATGACTTTACAGGGGTGGTGGCGGGAGGTGTGACGCATAAGCTTTTGCTTTACGGAGATGATATTTTATTATTTGTCGACCCTACTAGATCATTGTCTTGCCTCCACAGAATTATTAATTCCTTTTCTGGTCTAAATCCGAAGCATTGGCTCTGACAGCATACTGCCTGGTAATGGCTTTACAGCTGGGCACCTTCCAGTGGCCCAAACAGGGCATTAAGTATTTGGGTATTTTGTTCCCAGCAAATTTGTGTGATTTAGTTAGAGTTAATATGAGCAGGTGGGCTTCATTATCTTCACATATCTATGACTGGGAAGGTTAATGTTATTAAATGAATTGTATTCCAAAATTCAACTACCTGCTACAATATCTCCCTATATATGTCCCCCTCTCTTATTTCAAGCAATTTGATAGCATAGCGAAGTCCTTCATTTGGAATGGTAAACATCCCAGATTATACTTCAATAATTTGGATAGGCCAATTGACAAAGTTGTTAAGATCCAAGTATTTTGGTTGAGGGTTCAGAGTTTTATGTGTGACGGTACTGGGCACTCAAATTTAATTTTGCCACAGACTCTGTATTTTAGGCGATGGGGCAGTCATTAATATAGGGGATAAATGCATAAAAAATTGGGTCCTAGCCAGTGTTATGATCAGCAGCCAGATCATTCTTAGGGGAAGGAAGTCGGCAGGAGTGCCCTCATTTCAAGAGTGGAGCACAGAGATGGGCAGGGTAGCGGCATTTGAGGAAATTTAATGTAGAAGGCTAGGCAACTTGGATTAATTTAATAAAAAATCGGGTAGATATTTGGCCTTTTTGGAGGGCTCTTGGGGAGGGGCAGTGGAGAGAGATGTGAGTGATTATAATTTGTTTATATATATATATATATATATATATATATATATATATATATATATATATATATTTTGTTTTTTTGTTTTTTTTTTGTGTGCATACTCAAGTTGTGACCACAGGGATATTTGTTGAGGGTCAGGGTGGGGTTGGTGATTGGGAGGGTGAAAGGGAATAATGGGGGTTAAATTGATAAGTTGATTCTGTGAATATGTTTTGCTTTTCTGTTTCAATTGTGTGAATCAATAAAAAGTGTTAACAGGAAAAATAAACAGGCAGAATTGTAGATATCTGTAATTTAATTATGACTATTCAAAAACCATATTAAAGATATCTTTAATTAAGTTCTGACTAGTCATAATTTAATTACAGATATCTACAATTGATTTTATTACTAGTAACAACTTAATTAGAGATATCATAAATTATAATTTTTACTAGTAATAAATAAATTATAGATATCTATTATTACAATTTCTAGTAGGGAAAAAACGTCACGGTTACTTGTGTAACCTCCGTTCCCTGATGGAGGGAACAAGACGTTGTGTCGATATAGTGACACTAGGGGTCACTCTTGGGAGCCCGAGACACCTCTGGTCTTTGATAAAAGGCCAATGAAAATTGGCGAGTGGTATTTGCATGCCACTCCCCTGGGTATAAAAGGAGCTGGTATGCAATCATTCAGGTTTCATGCTGAGGAGCCGATATAAGGTCCGGCCATTTCAGCGGGTAGTTCAGCGTTGTGGCAGGAGCGACACAATGTCTCGTTCCTCCATCAAGGAACGGAGGTTACACAAGTAACCATGACGTTCCCTATCTGTCACTCACTCGACGTTGTGTCGATGTAGTGACACTAGGGGTCCCTATACGAAACGCCACAATTGGCTGAACTGTGTTACGTGAACTGGCGGTGTGTGGTGGGCAGCCTACTGTGTGCCTCATAGCCAGCACACCAGGTCGACACCTAACCTCCTCCAACATATTTATGAGTGTCGAACGGCCCTTTTTTGGGGACAAGTCGACTACCCAAAAGATAGAGACAGGCTTAACCCAGTCGTGGCCTCTTTTCCCCTTCTATTTTTCCACTCCCTAAAAAAGAAGGGGGATTATCCGACTGGGCCGCCAGGTCTAGTCGGGGGTGTCCTTCCCAAGGGGAAGACACCGAGGAGACCACACCTCGCCCAAAGAGAGGGGGGATATTTAAGTGGAAAAATACGTCACATGGTCTTTCCAACCATGTGGAGAGTCTTCAAGGTAGATCCTGCCGAATGGGGGAGGAGTTACTACAAACATGGAGACTGGGGCAGAGAGGCTCTGCCCAAGGAAGACGCAGTTTTGCCAACAGGGAAACGAATTAGTGGAAGATATATAATCGCATGGGGTTAGCCTTACAGGAAACCGGCACATGCGGAGCACCTACCCCAGAACAGGGCTCTTAATTAGCGTGTGTACTGGGCCGGCAGCGAGTCCCTCCAAAAACTCGACTGTCAAAGGGCTTGGAGGAAGTCAACCAGGGAACAAAGTTTGTGAACACTACTGGGAATTAATGGCGCACGTCTTCAGCTCCAAGGGAGGTGGAAAGCGCTATGTGCAAGCGATATACCTGGCCAGCTATCCTGGGCTCATCCGCTTGTGGTGCATGCCACTACCTGGGATGAAACCCTTCCTCAGGGGAATTTGCCAGGGGGGAGCTGTTGCTCATGAGGTCAACATGAGGTCTGAGCACCACGTCTGGGTGGGCCGGTAGGGTGCTACCAGGATGACCTGCTCCTCGTCCTCCCTTACCTTGTACAGGGTCTGTGCAAGCAGGCTTACTGGGGGAAATGCATATTTGCGCATGCCAGGGGGCCAGCTGTGTGCTAGCACATCTATGCTGAGGGAGGCCTTGGTCAGGGCATACCAGAGTGGGCAGTGGGGAGGATTCTTGGGAGGCGAACAGTTGCACCTGTGTCTGTCGAATTGACTCCAAATCAGCTGGACCACCTGAGGGTGGAGTCTCCACTCTCCCCTGAGGGTAACCTGTTGTGACAGCGCGTCCGCTGTAGTGTTGAGGTTGCCCGGGATGTGAGTGGCTTGCAGTGACTTGAAGTGCTGCTGACTCCAGGAGGAGGAGACGGCGGGCGAGTTGTGACACACAACGAGAGCGCAGACCGCCTTGGCAGTTGACATATGCTACTGTTGTCGTGTTGTCTGTCTGAACTAACACGTGCTTGCCCTGGATCAACGGCCGAAACCTCCACAGGGCGAGCAGAATTGCCAACAACTCAAGGCAGTTGATGTGCCAATGCAGTCGCGGACCCGTCCAGAGGCCGGTGGCTGCGTGCCCATTGCAAACAGCGCCCCAGCCCATTTTGGAGGCATCTGTCGTGATCACGACACGCCTGGAGACCAGTTCTAGAGGAACATCTGCCCGTAGAAATGAGAGGTCGGTCCAAGGGCTGAAAAGATGGTGACAGACTGGCGTGATGACCACACGACGTGTCCCGTGGCACCATGCCCATCTCGGGACTCGAGTCTGGAGCCAGTGCTGAAGCGGCCTCATATGCATCAACCCGAGTAGGGTGACCACCGCCGAGGATGCCATATACCCCAGGAGCCTCTGAAAAAGTTTCAGTGGAACCGCTGTTTTCTGTTTGAACGCCTTCAAACAGACCAGCACCGACTGGGCGCGCTCTTTCGTAAGGCGCGCCGTCAAGGAGACTGAGTGCAACTCCAAACCAAGAAAAGAGATGCTCTGAACTGGGAGAGAAAAGAGATGCTCTTTTCCCAGTTGACCCGAAGCCCTAGTCGGCTGAGGTGTGAGAGCACCAGGTCCCTGTGTGCGCACAACATGTCTCGAGAATGAGCTAAGATTAGCCAGTCGTCAAGATAGTTGAGAATGCGAATGCCCACCTCCCTTAACGGGGCAAGGGCAGCCTCTGCGACCTTCGTAAAGACGCGAGGAGACAGGGACAGGCCGATAGGGAGGACTTTGTACTGATACACCTGACTCTCAGACGCAAACCGCAGGAAGGGTCTGTGTCGAGGAAAGATTGAGACGTGGAAGTACGCATCCTTCAGGTCTACCGCTGCGAACCAATCTTGATGCCGGACGCTCACCAGAATGCGTTTTTGCATCAGCATCTTGAACGGGAGTCTGTATAAAGCCTAGTTCAGAACTCACAGGTCCAAGATTGGCCGCAACCCACTGCCTTTTTTCGGTACAATGAAGTAGGGGCTGAAAAACCCCTTCTTCATCTCGGCTGGAGGGACAGGTTCTATCGCGCCCTTCCGTAGGAGGGTAGCGATCTCCACGCAAGGTAGCAGCATTTTCGTCCTTCACCAAGGTGAAGTGGACACCGCTGAACCTGGGCAGATGCCCGGTGAAGTGAAAATGTCGTCATCTCCGCATCATACTGGGCAATCGTCCCCAAAAAGGAGGAGCCCAGCTGAGGCTTCCGACTGGACGAGCCCGCTCTCCGATGCTGTGCTCGAGAGCTCGTCACTTTCACAGGCTCCGATTAAGAGGTCGAACTCGCCGTGAGACGAGCCGGCGGACTCATCCGGAAGCCCAATCGGGGCAGACGAGCGTGCTGGGGAATGGGAGGTCCGCGGGGGGATACCCGGCAGAGGCAGTCACATTGGGGTCCCCAAATTGCCCCCAGTGCTAGCTGCTCTGGCCTCATACCCGTGAGTAAAAGGACTGAGGCGGGGAGCCTCTGGGGTGGCTTGCTTTCTTACGAAGGTGAGCCGCGACCGCAATGTTGCCATGGACATATCCTCGCAATGAGAACATGACCATCCACGAACGTTGTCTCCACGTGAGCAGTGCCCAGACAAGAAAGACAGTGATCGTGACCATCAGAAGGCGAGAGATAATGAGCGCAACCAGGAATAACACACAATCGGAAAAGCATCTTTAGAATGATGCGTCTTTAGAAAGACGTTCCGTGTGTGCCGCTCTTTTAGAGAAATATACTCTTTTAGAGAAATATACTCTTTTATTTCTGCCGAAGCGCCCAGGGGCATTCTCTGCAGTGCACCAGTGCAGAGGGGGGAGAAGCCGCTGAAATGCGCCGTCAGATCCAGCAGAGGTGAATGAACAGTAGTATTCAGCTCAGTGAGCATGACCGAAAAAGAAAATCTGAAGAGAAAATCTGAATGAGTGGTTGCATACCAGCTCCTTTTATACCCGTATGTCCGGGGGAGTGGCATGCAAATACCACTCGCCAATTTTCATTGGCCTTTTATCAAAGACCAGAGGTGTCTCGGGCTCCCAAGAGTGAACCCTAGTGTCACTACATCGACACAACATTGAGTGAGTGACAGATAGGGAATTCTGTTGTAGATATCTGAAAATAATTTTCAATGCAATCCTATGGAAATAAATGACTGGTTAAAGTTGCATTGCAGATATTTTAAATGTTAATTATAACTATTCAAAAATGCATTCCAGATATCTTCAGTGTAAATTATGACTAGTCAGAAATGCATTGTAGATATCTTAAATGTGAATTACTACTAGTAAAAAATGCACAACAGATATCTGAAATTGGAGTTTTGACTAGTCAAAACATAATTATGGATAGTCAAATCTCAATATTAAATGATAAAAGAGCCTGCCATATTCGCACAGAGGAGCAGAGCCGAAGCACGACTTACGTCATTACCATAACAATGTTCTTCCGCAAGACACATGCAGTTTTGTTTTTTAACCACTTGAGGGCCAAAAGTTACATGGTGTAGCATTAATTTCTCCTTTGGAAGAATAGCTTCTGTTTGTCAGTTGCTTTGGATAAAAGCGTGTGCTTAATGAAGAAAGGTAATAAGCATACAAAATCTGTAGATCTTCTTGATTTTTATTGGTAATGAAAACAAAGGCTGAGGGATAGATTTAAACCCTATTTGGACAGGATTAGTTTTAAATGTGGATGAGGGGGAATTTAATCATTACCAAAGCTTCAGTAATTTTAATTCCTTGTCATGTCAGTAATTTTATTCCGAATGTTTACGGTGTGCGCCTACCCGCACTAGTAAAAAAAAAAAAAATACAGCATGTTTTATCTACTATAAAATGCCCTGTAATAATAGGCCTTGGTGATATTAATAGCCTGTGAACTGATATGCTGGTAAAAAGCCAGTAAATCAGCACTTTCCAGCTATGCTGTTTAACAAGGTGTAACAGATAAAGGACGGGCAAGGAGGAGGCGAGAACCGGCTGAACAGTAAACAAAGTTTAATAAGAAACTCAACATAAAACAAACATAAACAAACACAGACATGCATGCAATGCGGCCACGTGTGTCTCTCTCGAACTGGCGCCTCCGGCTCCCCTTTATCTCACTCTCCTGCTGATCAGCTGATTCAGCGCCGGCCATGCATCATCACGGCCCAGCCACGCCCCCCTCCTCGTCCCACAAGATGCCAGACAATGTAAAACACGCTTTATGCCGCTGAGTTGACTCCACGAACCTACGTTTCTGATTCTGAGTTGGGCTCTCTGCATCATTATTCAAAACTGTTTTCATGCGTATGACCTAAGTAAGTTCAGAAAATGCAATTGATGCAATAAAATTATCGTGAACGTGTATGACTATACTACCATCCCATGTATAACCGCCTTTACACGCTACTACTTTGTTTTTCCTTCTATGACCCTGCTCGATTTAAACATGGATCTTATTTGCCTGCACATGACATTTCATCTAATTATTGATGCAATAAATATTAACTTTATATGATATGCAAATCTATTACCCTTATTTATTTGAGCTCTTGGATTTTTCATCAAACGCAACTATTTATCAAAACAGAAAATGTAAAATATTTTTTACTGTGCGACTTGCTGAAAGGCGAGCGCAGCGATGCACCGTTATTTCCCACGCTTTCATTTTGTTATTATACTGTTTTTGCTTGCACTTTAAGCAACACATTAATCCTGCAGTAACACAGTAACATAATGATTGATTGATGTATTCTGAACCACAGGTATAGGTGGGGCAGATCTTGCTCTGAGCACTAGTTTTCTTTCTTCCTCTTTTTTTCACGTTATTCAACTCGTTAACTCATTCTTCAAACACAAATGGCTGACACAATATGTGGTGTCCTTGCATTATTCCACCACAAGGTGGCACTCTAAGAACATAATGATTTTATTATTTTAAATAAGAACACTTTACCATGGAATGTTGATTTGTTGAAGATCAAAATCTAAATCAAATACAGTTTTATAATGTTAAGTGTTATTAAACAACCCTAGGGAGAAGAGGAAGCGAAAGCTATGAATAGAAATATCTATCTACATACATAAACAGAACTATATGCTGTTTACAGGTTTTCACAGAGCTAATAATACAAAACATGCTTTTAATAATAATAATAATAATAATAATAATAACAACAATGTTTTAAATCACAGTAAGCTTCCAGTTGTAAATAGGTTTGCAGTAGAAATGTTTCAAAATGCATAAACTTTATACACGCTACAGTTTACTTCCCCTTTTCCCCTTGCAAATTAAGAACAAAAAAGAAGGGGACAAAAAGCTAAGGCTTTTTAACATACGATTTTTCATCATACAATAAATACAATGTCTTATCACCTGCCCTTGTCTTTTGATTTTCAAACCATTTGTCTATGTCTGGCTTGTCAGGACCAAGTTGTTTGATGGCCAGTTTGTGTGAATTTGAAATAGAAACGACATGCTGTTACGCACAAGTTTATCAATAGCAGTTGCCATGTTCGCAATCTGTAAGACTGCTGAAGCACACTAATACTAAAGTTACCTTTGGTTTGATACTTCATTATGGGCAGACTCATTTCTGCCCCATTGCATCTTAATAATGCTCGTTGCAGTACCATATTTGACCACAGATTTCTACTGGAAAAATGATTGGCACTGTGGTGTTCGGGAAGGCAGCAGTTTCTCTGCCCCACATACACGTATCTCTATCATACAGAGTGTAAGAGAGTTTTCAGAAATTATTTATGACTTAAAAAAAATATTCTAGGCATGCTTTTAAATATATACACTACTGGTCAAAGGTTTTGAAACACTTGACTGAAATGTTTCTCATGATCTTAAAAATCTTTTGATCTGAAGGCATATGCTTAAATGTTTTTAATTAGTTTTGTAGACAAAAATATAATTGTGCCACCATTTTAATCTATTTAATTATAAAACTAAAATTTAATAATAATTAAAAAACATAAAAAATAACTTGGACCAAATAATAAAGAAAAGCAGCCAATAAGTGCCCAACATAGATGGGAACTCCTTCGATACTGTTTAAAAAGAATCCCAGGGTGATTTCTCAAGAAGTTGGTTGAGAAAATGTCAAGAGTACATATCTGCAAATTCTAGGCAAAGGGTGACTACTTTGAAGATGCTAAAATATAACATAATTTTGATTTATTTTGGATTTTGTTTAGTCACAACATAATTCTCATAGTTCCATTTATGTTATTCCATAGTTTTGATGACTTTACTATTATTCAAAAATGTGAAAAAATTTAATAAAATAAAAAATAAACAAAAAATAAATGAGTGTTTCAAAACTTTTGACCGGTAGTGTATTTCAGCATTTTGAACATATTACAGGTTAACAAATTACATTATTGGAAATTTATAGTGTGGATCTTTGTTTTCAAATGGATAGATTTTTAGGTGGGACGCTGCCCTACCTGCCACACCTGTGTATACATTAATAAAATCAGAGATCCTCTCCTCCATTCACATTCATTGTGCATATCACCAGAGAGTTTATAGTAAAAAAAGACTTAAACATTGATCAGTTTCTTACCCGCATCTATCATTTTGCTTCAAAAGATATGGATTAATTTTATGCTGCTTTGTGCTTTTTGCAGCTATAAAATTGTGGAACCCAATTCACTTTTCAAAAAATTTAGTTTAGACAGGATCTATTCTGTCAGTTTGTATTATTTGCCATCCACTGGATCATTTCTGTCAATTCTGAATATTTTGGTAATTTCTTTTCATGTGCTTGGACCCTGATGATTGCTGCTTGCAGCTATATTTATGCTTGCGTTCATCCTCTAACAACTTAAGAGACTTCAGAAGACCTGATGGCATTTCCGGTAAGGGAACTGTAACAAGGAAGGACACCGGGAACTGGATTCTTCAAACACAGGTAGGGAACTTTTAACTGACCACTTCTCTGGTTTACAGCTTCACAATAACACATCAGCTTCACACTAATTCATCAGCGTTACACTAACACATCAGTTTCAAAAGAACACATCAGCTTCACAGTAAGGCTCTCGACCCAGTCTCTCTCTCTCTCGATCTGGCGCTGGCATGGTCCTCTTATGCCGCTCTCCCCAATCTCACTACAATTAGAGATAGGTGTTAGTCAGAATTTGGCTCAGGTATATGCACCCTTACCGCTCTCTCCCGACGGATGCTCGACCACGCCCCCGCTGCCACAGGAACATAATGAGCAACATTGCTCCCTGGTTCTTATGATGCATTCTGTGAATCTTTAGGGAGAAACATTTCAGTGCACTGGAATGATTCTGCAATTGAGGCAGCCCTAGAAATGGCCGACTCACTGACCAGTGCCCTGACTACTGAACTAGGGAACTGACTGAGATGCACACTAGGCCTAACTTATGAAAAGGCAGTGGGAAGCAATGCTCATTAACTGAAGTTTAACCTCAGTTCTCTCTGATGTTGATTAAAAGTGTTCAAAAGTCATCTTTTTTTTCTTTTTCTTTTAAGCATTTATTTTCATTTAACAAATTTACAAACAATACATTCGAAATCCAGTATCATAATCCACATTATCATTGACAAACTTTAAACTCAAAAATATACAATATAAATTGCCTAAATTAAAATTATCAGAAAAAAAAAAAAAAAAAAAAAAAAAAAAGGGAAACACATTGGTTTGGTATTACTGTGCAAAATATTAAAGGTAGTAGAAGGTACAGAATATAAAAGGAGAAAATATTGCTCAATTATTGATTGTGTAAAGTAAATGTTGCATAGTAATTTACAAGGTGCTATAAAATAGAATTGGGGGCTTTCAAGTAAGAAGAATTTCTCAAAACAATTTAGTAAGTAAACAATTTCATTTTTCTTATTTACAATCATTTTTAAAGATTCCTTCAGAATATCCATTTCTAAGAAGAAAGAATAAGATTTTGGTTGATTGTTGGCAAATTTTTGTTTGTGAATGTAATATTTGCCATGCAGAATATAAAAATTTACTACGTACTCAAATATTTTGTTCTTATTTGAATAGGTACCAATTATATCTTTCAAAGATAATCTATAATTAATTTTCCAAGGGTCAAATAAGTAGGAGCTAACATTCAACCAAAATTCTGAGGATATATAGTGCATCCGGAAAGTATTCACAGCGCTTCACTTTTTCCACATTTTGTTATGTTACAGCCTTATTCCAAAATGGATTAAATTCATTATTTTCCTCACAATTCTACAAACAATACCCCATAATGACAACATGAAAGAAGTTTGTTTGAAATCTTTGCAAATTTATTAAAAATAAAAAATGAAAAAAATCACATGTTCATAAGTATTCACAGCCTTTGCCATGACACTCAAAATTGAGCTCAGGTGCATCCTGTTTCCACTGATCATCCTTGAGATGTTTCTACAACTTGATTGGAGTCCACCTGTGGTAAATTCAGTTGATTGGACAAGATTTGGAAAGGCACACACCTGTCTATATAAGGTCCCACAGTTAACAGTGCATGTCAGAGCACAAACCAAGCCATGAAGTCTAAGGAATTGTCTGTAGACCTCCGAGTCAGGATTGTATCGAGGCACAGATCTGGGGAAGGGTACAGAAAAATTTCTGCAGCATTGAAGGTCCCAATGAGCACAGTGGCCTCCATCATCCGTAAATGGAGAAGTTTGGAACCACCAGGACTCTTCCTAGAGCTGGCCGCCTGGCCAAACTGAGCGATCGGGGGAGAAGGGCCTTAGTCAGGGAGGTGACCAAGAACCCGATGGTCACTCTGACAGAGCTCCAGCATTTCTCTGTGGAGAGAGGAGAACCTTCCAGAAGAACAACCATCTCTGCAGCACTCCACCAATCAGGCCTGTATGGTAGAGTGGCCAGACAGAAGCCACTCCTCAGTAAAAGGCACATGACAGCCCACCTGGAGTTTGCCAAAAGGCACCTGAAGGACTCTCAGACCATGAGAAACAAAGATTGAACTCTTTGGCCTGAATGGCAAGTGTCATGTCTGGAGGAAACCAGGCACCGCTCATCACCTGGCCAATACCATCCCTACAGTGAAGCATGGTGGTGGCAGCATCATGCTGTGGGGATGTTTTTCAGCGGCAGGAACTGGGAGACTAGTCAGGATCGAGGGAAAGATGAATGCAGCAATGTACAGAGACATCCTTGATGAAAACCTGCTCCAGAGTGCTATGGACCTCAGACTGGGGTGAAGGTTCATCTTCCAACAGGACAATGACCCTAAGTACACAGCCAAGATAACAAAGGAGTGGCTCCGGGACAACTCTGTGAATGTCCTTGAGTGGCCCAGCCAGAGCCCAGACTTGAACCCGATTGAACATCTCTGGAGAGATCTGAAAATGGCTGTGCACCGACACTCCCCATCCAACCTGATGGAGCTTGAGAGGTCCTGCAAAGAAGAATGGGAGAAACTGCCCAAAAATAGGTGTGCCAAGCTTGTAGCATCATACTCAAAAAGACTTGAGGCTGTAATTGGTGCCAAAGGTGCTTCAACAAAGTACTGAGCAAAGGCTGTGAATACTTATGTACATGAGATTTTTTTCGTTTTTTATTTTTAATAAATTTGCAAAGATTTCAAACAAACTTCTTTCATGTTGTCATTATGGGGTATTGTTTGTAGAATTTTGAGGAAAATAATGAATTTAATCCATTTTGGAATAAGGCTGTAACATAACAAAATGTGGAAAAAGTGAAGGGCTGTGAATACTTTCCGGATGCACTGTATTACAATTATAAAATAAATGAATCAAGTCTTCCTCCTTTATATCACAAAATATACAATTCTTATCAATATCCATATATTTAGATAATATTGCATTACAAGTGTATATTTTGTGTAGAACTTTGAAGTGCACTACTTTTACTTTGTTGGAAATACAGAATTTATAAGGAGTTAACCAAGCTTTTTCCCAATCAATGTCAGGTATTTGGGCATTCCAAAATAATTTTCCTCTAGGAGAAATCTTTTGCATGGATTTAAATATTTGTCTAATACATTTGTTGTTATGGGGGAACTAAGTAAATTAAAGCCATTTGCAGACAACTCAGGCATTTCTCTTTCATGACTACCAAACTCTAGATGGCTTTTCATAAGCTGTATAACACCATCTGGGACAACTTTAACCACCGACTGTAACTCTTAAAAGGGATGGGAAAATTGTGCGAAAGCATAAATACCTCATATGACAACATTTCCATCTTTATCAAATCAGTCCATAACAAAGTTTGTATCCCTTTCAAACCATTTGTGCAAAAATAAAGATTTATTTCTAGGGATATTATAATGATTGTTCCAAAGAAGCAATTTATGCGGAGAGAAATTATGATGGAAACAAATTTTCCAAGATAATAAAGCTTGCTGGTGAAATTTTGACAATTTAACAGGTAGCTTTTCAGGCAGCAAGTTACATCTTAAAAGAAATAAAAGACCTCCAATTTTCTTGAAGATGCATTGTGGGAAAAAATACCATATTGCATTTTCATTTTTCAAACACTTTCTTAGCCAAATGAGTTTAAAAGTGTTATTAACATAAAAAATAAAAATAAAAAAAACAAATAAAAAAAATCATTTCAAGACCACCTTCTGCCCTTTTACCAGACATAATGTCATTTTTTAATTTGTGTGGTTTATTTTTCCAAATAAAATCTAGAAAAGATTTATTGATTTCTTTAGCAATTCCATCAGTGACATGTAGGGGATGGATGGGTAAACAAATCTGGACAGACCTTCAGCTTTGGATAATAGCACTCTCCCGAAGATAGAGAGATCTCTTTGTAACCAATTGTTTAATATATACAGGTGCATCTCAATAAATTAGAATGTCATGGAAAAGTTCATTTATTTCAGTAATTCAACTCAAATTGTGAAACTCGTGTATTAAATCAATTCAATGCACACAGACTGAAGTAGTTTAAGTCTTTGGTTCTTTTAATTGTGATGATTTTGGCTCACATTTAACAAAAACCCACCAATTCACTATCTCAAAAAATTAGAATGCATCATAAGACCAATAAAAAAAAAATTTTTAGTGAATTGTTGGCCATCTGGAAAGTATGTTCATTTACTGTATATGTACTCAATACTTGGTAGGGGCTCCTATTGCTTTAATTACTGCCTCAATTTGGCGTGGCATGGAGGTGATCAGTTTGTGGCACTGCTGAGGTGGTATGGAAGCCCAGGTTTCTTTGACAGTGGCCTTCAGCTCATCTGCATTTTTTGGTCTCTTGTTTCTCATTTTCCTCTTGACAATACCCCATAGATTCTCTATGGGGTTCAGGTCTGGTGAGTTTGCTGGCCAGTCAAGCACACCAACACCATGGTCATTTAACCAACTTTTGGTGCTTTTGGCAGTGTGGGCAGGTGCCAAATCCTGCTGGAAAATGAAATCAGCATCTTTAAAAAGCTGGTCAACAGAAGGAAGCATGAAGTGCTCCAAAATTTCTTGGTAAATGGGTGCAGTGACTTTGGTTTTCAAAGAACACAATGGACCAACACCAGCAGATGACATTGCACCCCAAATCATCACAGACTGTGGAAACTTAACACTGGACTTCAGCAACTTGGGCTATGAGCTTCTCCACCCTTCCTCCAGACTCTAGGACCTTGGTTTCCAAATGAAATACAAAACTTGCTCTCATCTGAAAAGAGGACTTTGGAACACTGGGCAACAGTCCAGTTCTTCTTCTCCTTAGCCCAGGTAAGACGCCTCTGATGTTGTCTGTGGTTCAGGAGTGGCTTAACAAGAGGAATATGACAACTGTAGCCAAATTCCTTGACATGTCTGTGTGTGGTGGCTCTTGATGCCTTGACCCCAGCCTCAGTCCATTCCTTGTGAAGTTCACCCAAATTCCTGAATCGATTTTGCTTGACAATCATAAGGCTGCGGTTCTCTTGGTTGGTTGTGCATCTTTTTCTTCCACATTTTTTCCTTCCACTCAACTTTCTGTTAACATGCTTGGATACAGCACTCTGTGAACAGCCAGCTTCTTTGGCAATGAATGTTTGTGGCTTACCCTCCTTGTGAAGGGTGTCAGTGATTGTCTTCTGGACAACTGTCAGTTCAGCAGTCTTCCCCATGATTGTGTAGCCTAGTGAACCAAACTGAGAGACCATTTTGAAGGCTCAGGAAACCTTTGCAGGTGTTTTGAGTTGATTAGCTGATTGGCATGTCACCATATTCTAATTTTTTGAGATAGTGAATTGGTGGGTTTTTGTTAAATGTGAGCCAAAATCATCACAATTAAAAGAACCAAAGACTTAAACTACTTCAGTCTGTGTGCATTGAATTGATTTAATACACGAGTTTCACAATTTGAGTTGAATTACTGAAATAAATGAACTTTTCCACGACATTCTAATTTATTGAGATGCACCTGTATATATACATTTTATTTATTTATTTTTTTTGGTGTAAAATTCAATTTATTTTATTAAAAAAATTATTTTTTTGTAATATGGATACCAAGGTATTTCTCAGATTCTTTTACAGGTATATTTTCCACAAATACTTCAGACGATTCATGTATAAATAAAATTTCACATATGTTAATATTTAACTTTAATCCAGAGCAATCATACAAATCTGAAATAGCGTTTAGTGTGGTTTTAACATGGTTCTTGTCTTTTAAAAATAATGCAGTTTCATCTGCCAATTGAGAAATTTTGAATTCCCTGTCAAATATTTTAAGTCCCAAGATTTTCTGATCTGTTAAAATACGAATAGAAAGGAGTTCTGCAACCAATAAAAACAAAAAGGGGGAAATTGGGCAACCTTGGTGTACGCCACGATGAATGCTAAACCTTTTAGAGGTTTCCATATTTAAAAATTATGGAGCTATTAATATCTTTATAAAACATACTATGTCAATAAAATGGTCGCCAAAACCAAGCACTTTTAAGGAGTGAAGTAAAAACCCATGTTCTATAGTGTCAAAAGCCTTAAAGAAACCCAGAAACAAGATAACAGCCTCAGAATGTATTTAATCAGAGTAATCTAAAATGTCAAGAATAAGACAGATATTGCAATTGATGTGTCTTCCTTTTAAAAAACCTGTTTGAGTTTCATTAATAATTTGGTTCAAGCCTGATTTCAAACGCCTAGCATATACCAACGCAATAAGTTTATAATCAATATTTAGAAGTGTAATCTGCCTCCAGCTGTCAATTTCAAGAGGACCAGGGAAATTAAACCTTGCTTCATTGTTGTGAGCATTTCCTTTTTTTATTTTTTATTTTTTATTTTGTTATAATACATTCATTAAATATTAAACAGATGGGTTTTTCTAGTATTTCCCAAAAATGTTGATAAAATTCAATCGACAGACCGTCCGCAGACCATTCAATCGACTTAGACCTTTTTTCATGGATTGAAGAGCTGATCTTACCTCATCAACTTTAAAGTCAGAATCACACAGCGCTTTAAAATCATTGCTAACTGATGGAATGAACTCTTGGATGTTATCAGTGAAGGATTTGCAATTGTTATAATTAAAATTAGATTGATATAATTTTTTATAAAATGAGCTGACATAATCTGAAATTTGTTTGGGGTTTTTGCATAAAGAATCATTTATTCATTGGGACGACCATGACTTTCTTTTTTAATTCTGCTTTTCAAGAGCAAAAAAATAAGATGTATTCCTCTCACCGTTCTCTATCCATTTAGCTCTTGAATGTATAAAGGACCCAGTAACCCATTTGATATAAAAATGGTCAAGCTCAAATTGCAAAGACATAAATTCAATCTCCTGAACTTGGGAGAGTATCTGGATCTTCAAAACAACTCTCTTTCAATAAATATTTTGTTTTAGTTCTTTCCTTTGTTTAACAGCTAGATCTCTGGTTTTGAATTTAAATAGCTCCCATTTAGATCCATAATGTGGAAGGTCTGAGCTGAAAATACTAACAGTTAAGGCTTTGGTACTTTCCGTGAAAACTACATCCTCCAAGAGAGAATTATTACATTTCCAATAGCCTCGCAGGTTAAAAGATTTACGATTAGTCTGCAAGATCATTTGGATCTGAAGGTGATCTGAAAAGGGTGCGTAATGATGGGATACATTTTGGACATATTGCAATAAATGAGTGGAAACAAGAAACCAATCGATTCCAGATTTTAGTGTTCTGGATGAGTTACTCCATGTAAATTCAGATACATTACTATTAAAGTAATGTCAGGTGTCTTCCAAAGCTAATTCTTTACATAAAGTCTCAATAATATTCAAATTTTGAGAGTTGGGGCATGTTTTTTGCAGCAGTCTATCCCTCAGAGCATCAGGGACTACATTGAAATCCCCTGCAATTATCAGTTTTGCCTCTGTTATTGCATTCTGTAGTTCAGTCAAAGTTTTGGATAGATCATTAAAAAACAATCATACAGATTACAGTTAATGAAAAAGGAATTATCTAATTGTGATGAGGAGGAGGGCGGGGCTGGGCCGTGAGTGCGCACGGCCGGCCCCCAATCGGGCTAATCAGCCGAGGAGAGGGATAAAGCTGAGTCGGCACCTGCATGTGGCTCTCTCTCTCGAACTGCCGCATCCGGCTCGGATTTATCCCTCTTCTCGGCTGATTAGCCCGATTGAGGGCCAGCCGTGCGCACTCACGGCCTGGCCCACCCTCCTCCTCGTCACACTAATTTAACAGTAAGTATTACCCATCTGCCTTAGGATGATGTTTTGCAATTAACATCTCCTTTAAATTTATGAACGAAAATAAGAGTATCAGCAGCATTATTTGTTCCATAACTAAAATAAACCATATCACCCCATTGAGCTTTCCCAAATTTTGAATCTGAGACGCATGAATGAGTTTCTTGCAAAAAAATTAAATCAGCATTGAACCTTCAACAAAACAAAAAAGTACTTTCCTTTTACTGTTATCTCTTAAGCCCTTTGCATTCACAGAAATTATTTTTAAGGAGTTAACTTAAAAGTCGTTCATCAACACACCAGATGAATAAAATAAAAAAGAATAATAATAAAAAGGAAGGAAAAATTTACCACTAAAAATATAACAACGCCTAACTAGGCACTTCTATGAACACTGCCTTCTTAGGATAAGAACGAATATAAGGAAAAGGTCAACAACCCATAAATCAATATCCAAAGGGCGAATTTGTGCAATATTGAACTCAGGACTTGCATGGTAACGGTTTAAGGAGAGTATACATCCTCAGTAGCAATTCTCCTGTTGTTGATATCAGTGAAGGGCCCGCTGAAGCCAGCCTTCTTCCCCTCCTTTCGTGCAGTCTGGATCAATGGCCAAAGTTTGTTCTGTTTTTTGATGTCTGCCTTGGAAAGGGATTCTTTGATGTTGTGACCATTCTCTTGGAGGTAGATGGAATATTTGGCTTCCGTCCAGATGATATCACGATGCATCTGTGTCACAAATCGAATAATGAGGTGTTGAGGAAAACCATCTGGTCTTCTCTTGCCCAAACGGTGAGCCACATCTACAACATCCTCCAGCTTGTCTCTGATGCGAGGGACTGTCCTGGCGAGATGACTAATGGTCACTGACCGAACATTTTCATCTTCACGTTCTTTCACTCCGAGTAGTTTTAAACACCATCTGCAGCTGTATCTTTCCAACTCCTCCAGTCTGACTTTGAGCTGCGCATTCTCCTGTTGAACACATTGTAGCGATGTTTCGACTCTTCCAATCTTTTCAGTGTGTGTCACTACATCAGTGAGGATTTGGTTGACTGTATCAAACAGTGAGTTTACAGCAGTGGTTGTAACCTTGACTGAGCTCTCAATGTTTGTGATCTTCTGGAAAACCACATCTTGCTTGAAACTGAGAGACTGAATAGCTTCGAAAATGTCATCAAGTGAAAAGCAGGTGCTATTCTTCTTTTGCTTCCCAGGAGGACTTTTATTCATTTTCAATCAAATTGGCTTCCATACACTTTTTGTGCACTTCCTGTGACTCAAACTCACCGTATTCAGACACTGAGTCATCCATGTCTTTGAACGCTTTGTAACGTTCGTCCAGGTTCCATGAGGCATGCAAGTCTTTATTAACCATTTTTCTGCCCATTAAGTTTCAAGTGACAGTTTCCTACACTAATCAACAATCATTTAAAAACAAACAAGCGGGCATTGAATCAGGCAGTCAGCAAAAACTCCTTCTCAAATCGTGCAGGTAAAGATAACACGTCTGCTCAGCAAGACGACATTTTGGCCCCCCGCAGTATCATCATCACCAGGGGGAGAAAGATGTCATAATGCACATGCCCTTAGTGGAGTTTCTTTGGAATTACATGAGACAAGCTCAGGCAATGAACGTTGGTTTTTCGATTTAGTGACTTAAGTAATTACAGTTTTTCCCAATTGTCTAAACTTATTTGCTGAATCTTTGGCCCGTTGTCCCAAAACTCTAAACACAAAACACATAATGCAAAACTCTGCAAATCTAGCAAAAGCAAACACTGCATTCAAAACTGTTTTATCTCTTTCCAAAATGTTTATTTATTTATTTTTGCATCAAAATGATACACGCACACAAGTCATATGAATAGATCTGTCTACCAACCAACAACACACTGATGTGCTCAACACAAAACACTAATATGAATATCCCATCAGTAGCTTTATGCATTTTGCATGGTCAGTGTTACACTGTAGCCGGTTGTAAAAGATTGTTACAGTAATGTATACCTACTCAAATATACATAAATAAACACACACAAATGCAATACAGTAAAAAAAATTTTTTTATTTATTAACACTTGTGTTTTGTATGTAACACTTTCCACACTCAACAGGAGAAAACCAGGAAAAACATTCAGTAAGATAAAGGGTTTTCTTTACAAAAAAAAAAAAAAAAAGTGAAAGTGGCTCATTCTTTCAAAACTCTAAACACAAAAAGACAAAAACACATGCAAAATGTAAGAAAGAAGAAATTAGGCTGCATCCTGCCTCCTATTTTGGTCTGGCCACAGCACCTCATCTACATCACAAGCGATGTTCTCCCTGGCTAAACAGCAGGGAAAGAGTCTTCTGGAGTGACTGATCCAGCTGCCAAAAGTCCCCACATCAACTTCACCACATGCATCCTCCATTGCCTGGAGAAGAGGCATGCGTGCAAGGGACAACTGTCCTTCCTCGTCCTCGTCCTCCTCTTACTCTCACTCCTGCACCTCTAGCTCATGCTTCACCATTGACTTCTATTTTCCTCCAAAACAGGAGAGTTCATCTGTGGCCTTTTATATTGCTAAAGCTCTGATTGCTAAGTGAACAATTCAGCAACTGTTGTTTATACCTGTGACCAGTGGGTGTTGCCAACTGGTGTATAGAGCTTGGCATTGTGATTTGCTTTGCTTTCCAAAGGGACAAAAGAGATTTTGATTTTGAATGTTGTGCCTAATGTAGATAACTGTATGTAGTGTTTTGCAAAAAGTGTGATATAGAATTGAAAACTGAGTGTAAAGCAGGAATTGTGCTTGCAATTTTGCAGACTTGGTTTAGGGATTTGGTACATGAGCTTCAGGTGATTGCGTTTAAAGTTCCAATTTTTGTGTGTAAACAATTGGGAAAACTGTAAGACAGAATTACAAAATTAATCATTTAACATCATTCTCAACACTATGTTGTTTTATTTTTGTAATTATCTTTGTACTTTATATGCATGTAAAACAAGTTTATGTGTTTTGTGTTGAGACTCATGAGTGAACTGAGCAGAGCAAAGGGTGCAAATAGCAAATTCCTGAGTCAATAACACAAAAAGACAGATAATAAATTAGACGTGAATAAAATGGGTGCTAGGGATGTAATTTAATAAAATGTAATTTATGTACATTCTTGAAGTTACAAATAGAGCAGTAAGATGTATCCACTAACTTTTCCTTCATGTGTTAAGTCTCTCTTTCAGATAGAGGTGTAAAGCATGAAAGTGGACTGTAAGGTTGCATCACGTTTCCCTCACAGGATCATGACTACCAAAGCCCTAAATGTGGCCAGTGTCTCACATGAAGTGTTCATCACCAACTTCAGCATGTTAGTCGTCCTCTGTTTACACAGGCCATATAAACACTGCTTTTATTTTCAGCAAACTTAACATGTGTAAATATTTTGTATGAACATAAAAAGATTAAACAACTAAGACATAAACTGAACAAACTGAACAGAAATGGAATAATGTGTCCCTGAACAAAAGGGGGGGGGGTCAAAATCAAAAGTATCAGTCAGTATCTGGTGTGGCCACCAGCTGCATTAAGTACTGCAGTGCATCTCCTCCTTATGGAATGCACCAGATTTTCCAGTTCTTGCTGTGAGATGCTACCCCACTCTTCCACCAAGGCACTTGCAAGTTCCCAGACATTTCTGGGGGGAATGGCCCTAGCATTCACCCTTCGATCCAACAGGTCCCAGACGTGCTCAGTGGGATTGAGATCCGGGCTCTTCGCTGGCCATGGCAGAACACTGACATTCCTGTCTTGCAGGAAATCACAGAGGGTCATGTTAGGATTAGCCTGCAGGAAGGGTACCACATGAGGGAGGATGATGTCTTCCCTGTAACGCACAGCATTGAGATTGCCTGCAATGACAACAAGCTCAGTCCGATGATGCTGTGACACACCGCCCCAGACCATGACGGACCCTCCACCTCCAAATCGATCCCACTCCAGAGTATAGGCCTCGGTGTAATGCTTATTCCTTCGACAATAAACGCGAGTCCGACCATCACCCCTGGTGAGACAAAATCATGACTTGTCAGTCAGTTTTTGCCAGTCCTGTCTAGTCCAGCGAAGGTGGGTTTGTGCCCATAGGCAACATTGTTGCCGGTGATGTCTGGTAAGGACCTGCCTTACAACAGGCCGACAAGCCCTCAGTCCAGCCTCTCTCAGCCTATTGCGGACAGTCTGAGCACTGATGGAGGGATTGTGCATTCCTGATGTAACTTGGGCAGTTGTTGTTTCCATCCTGTACCTGTCCCACAGTTGTGATATTCGGATGTACCGATCATGTGTTGTTACACGTGGTCTGCCACTGCGAGGATGATCAGCTGTCCTTCCTGTCTCCCTGTAGTGCTGTCTTAGGCGTCTCACAGTATGGACATTGCAATTTATTGCCCTAACCACATCTGCAGTCCTCATGCCTCCATGCAGCATGCCTAAGGCACGTTCACGCGGATGAGCAGGGACCCTGGGCATCTTTCTTTTAGTGTTTTTCAGAATCAGTAGAAAGGTCTCTTTAGTGTCCTAAGTTTTATAACTGTGACCTTAATTGCCTACTGTCTGTAAGCTGTTAGTGTCTTAACGACCGTTCCACAGATGCATGTTCATTAATTGTTTATGGTTCATTGAACAAGCATGGAAAACATTGTTTAAACCCTTTACAATACAGATCTGTAAAGTTATTTGGATTTTTACAAAATTATCTTTAAAATACAGTGTCCTGAAAAAGGGACATTTCTTTTTTTGCTGAGTTTAAATGCACAAAAACACTCACTATTTCCTCATGAAATAGTCTTGGCTTTATATGTTTTTTTTAATTTATTTATTGTTTCAGAGAGATTGAGGAAATTATATATGTCGGTGAGGTGAAGGAAAAAGAGAGTGGGTAGTATGAAAGTGCTGCGTCATCTGGGCAGACTGCTGGTCTGTTCAAGTGGGTACAGGTCAACGGCAAACTTCTGGAATCCTGACAAAGTACACATATTTGTTTTTCAATATTTGCTAATCTTGTTTATTGAAAATGAGAGATCTTTTGCTTTTTTAGGGTCTCGAGGAGGCATTTGCCACACGGGGAAGCTGGCACAAGCGCTATGTCTCAATAATAATGAGATTTGGAGTCAAAAGTCCAATTACGCAAATGTGTTTTCACTAGGAGAGGTTTAGTATGTTGTTTTGAAAAACCTAGTTCAAAACCCTTTTTAATTGGAACATTTTTTTGTGAATTCTACCCTTCAAAGGAAATTTCTAGCATCATATTTTTGTTATAGCTCCTGGTTAAACAAGTGAACATATTCAAATGACACTGGAATAAATTAAGATATTAAATTAATAATAAAGATAATAAAGATTAATAAATGAAGGGTTAACTGTATTATGAAAGCAGATTTTTACCGAAAGATTTAAATGTGTTCTTAGGACAAAGGTATTTTTCATGAAAGTCATTTCTGGACCTCAGACTGGGGTGAATGTTCATCTTCCAACAGGACAATGACCCTAAGTACACAGCCAAGATAACAAAGGAGTGGCTCCGGGACAACTCTGTGAATGTCCTTGAGTGGCCCAGCCAGAGCCCAGACTTGAACCCGATTGAACATCTCTGGAGAGATCTGAAAATGGCTGTGCACCGACACTCCCCATCCAACCTGATGGAGCTTGAGAGGTCCTGCAAAGAAGAATGGGAGAAACTGCCCAAAAATAGGTGTGCCAAGCTTGTAGCATCATACTCAAAAAGACTTGAGGCTGTAATTGGTGCCAAAGGTGCTTCAACAAAGTACTGAGCAAAGGCTGTGAATACTTATGTACATGAGATTTTTTTCGTTTTTTATTTTTAATAAATTTGCAAAGATTTCAAACAAACTTCTTTCATGTTGTCATTATGGGGTATTGTTTGTAGAATTTTGAGGAAAATAATGAATTTAATCCATTTTGGAATAAGGCTGTAACATAACAAAATGTGGAAAAAGTGAAGGGCTGTGAATACTTTCCGGATGCACTGTATTACAATTATAAAATAAATGAATCAAGTCTTCCTCCTTTATATCACAAAATATACAATTCTTATCAATATCCATATATTTAGATAATATTGCATTACAAGTGTATATTTTGTGTAGAACTTTGAAGTGCACTACTTTTACTTTGTTGGAAATACAGAATTTATAAGGAGTTAACCAAGCTTTTTCCCAATCAATGTCAGGTATTTGGGCATTCCAAAATAATTTTCCTCTAGGAGAAATCTTTTGCATGGATTTAAATATTTGTCTAATACATTTGTTGTTATGGGGGAACTAAGTAAATTAAAGCCATTTGCAGACAACTCAGGCATTTCTCTTTCATGACTACCAAACTCTAGATGGCTTTTCATAAGCTGTATAACACCATCTGGGACAACTTTAACCACCGACTGTAACTCTTAAAAGGGATGGGAAAATTGTGCGAAAGCATAAATACCTCATATGACAACATTTCCATCTTTATCAAATCAGTCCATAACAAAGTTTGTATCCCTTTCAAACCATTTGTGCAAAAATAAAGATTTATTTCTAGGGATATTATAATGATTGTTCCAAAGAAGCAATTTATGCGGAGAGAAATTATGATGGAAACAAATTTTCCAAGATAATAAAGCTTGCTGGTGAAATTTTGACAATTTAACAGGTAGCTTTTCAGGCAGCAAGTTACATCTTAAAAGAAATAAAAGACCTCCAATTTTCTTGAAGATGCATTGTGGGAAAAAATACCATATTGCATTTTCATTTTTCAAACACTTTCTTAGCCAAATGAGTTTAAAAGTGTTATTAACATAAAAAATAAAAATAAAAAAAACAAATAAAAAAAATCATTTCAAGACCACCTTCTGCCCTTTTACCAGACATAATGTCATTTTTTAATTTGTGTGGTTTATTTTTCCAAATAAAATCTAGAAAAGATTTATTGATTTCTTTAGCAATTCCATCAGTGACATGTAGGGGATGGATGGGTAAACAAATCTGGACAGACCTTCAGCTTTGGATAATAGCACTCTCCCGAAGATAGAGAGATCTCTTTGTAACCAATTGTTTAATATATACAGGTGCATCTCAATAAATTAGAATGTCATGGAAAAGTTCATTTATTTCAGTAATTCAACTCAAATTGTGAAACTCGTGTATTAAATCAATTCAATGCACACAGACTGAAGTAGTTTAAGTCTTTGGTTCTTTTAATTGTGATGATTTTGGCTCACATTTAACAAAAACCCACCAATTCACTATCTCAAAAAATTAGAATGCATCATAAGACCAATAAAAAAAAAATTTTTAGTGAATTGTTGGCCATCTGGAAAGTATGTTCATTTACTGTATATGTACTCAATACTTGGTAGGGGCTCCTATTGCTTTAATTACTGCCTCAATTTGGCGTGGCATGGAGGTGATCAGTTTGTGGCACTGCTGAGGTGGTATGGAAGCCCAGGTTTCTTTGACAGTGGCCTTCAGCTCATCTGCATTTTTTGGTCTCTTGTTTCTCATTTTCCTCTTGACAATACCCCATAGATTCTCTATGGGGTTCAGGTCTGGTGAGTTTGCTGGCCAGTCAAGCACACCAACACCATGGTCATTTAACCAACTTTTGGTGCTTTTGGCAGTGTGGGCAGGTGCCAAATCCTGCTGGAAAATGAAATCAGCATCTTTAAAAAGCTGGTCAACAGAAGGAAGCATGAAGTGCTCCAAAATTTCTTGGTAAATGGGTGCAGTGACTTTGGTTTTCAAAGAACACAATGGACCAACACCAGCAGATGACATTGCACCCCAAATCATCACAGACTGTGGAAACTTAACACTGGACTTCAGCAACTTGGGCTATGAGCTTCTCCACCCTTCCTCCAGACTCTAGGACCTTGGTTTCCAAATGAAATACAAAACTTGCTCTCATCTGAAAAGAGGACTTTGGAACACTGGGCAACAGTCCAGTTCTTCTTCTCCTTAGCCCAGGTAAGACGCCTCTGATGTTGTCTGTGGTTCAGGAGTGGCTTAACAAGAGGAATATGACAACTGTAGCCAAATTCCTTGACATGTCTGTGTGTGGTGGCTCTTGATGCCTTGACCCCAGCCTCAGTCCATTCCTTGTGAAGTTCACCCAAATTCCTGAATCGATTTTGCTTGACAATCATAAGGCTGCGGTTCTCTTGGTTGGTTGTGCATCTTTTTCTTCCACATTTTTTCCTTCCACTCAACTTTCTGTTAACATGCTTGGATACAGCACTCTGTGAACAGCCAGCTTCTTTGGCAATGAATGTTTGTGGCTTACCCTCCTTGTGAAGGGTGTCAGTGATTGTCTTCTGGACAACTGTCAGTTCAGCAGTCTTCCCCATGATTGTGTAGCCTAGTGAACCAAACTGAGAGACCATTTTGAAGGCTCAGGAAACCTTTGCAGGTGTTTTGAGTTGATTAGCTGATTGGCATGTCACCATATTCTAATTTTTTGAGATAGTGAATTGGTGGGTTTTTGTTAAATGTGAGCCAAAATCATCACAATTAAAAGAACCAAAGACTTAAACTACTTCAGTCTGTGTGCATTGAATTGATTTAATACACGAGTTTCACAATTTGAGTTGAATTACTGAAATAAATGAACTTTTCCACGACATTCTAATTTATTGAGATGCACCTGTATATATACATTTTATTTATTTATTTTTTTTGGTGTAAAATTCAATTTATTTTATTAAAAAAATTATTTTTTTGTAATATGGATACCAAGGTATTTCTCAGATTCTTTTACAGGTATATTTTCCACAAATACTTCAGACGATTCATGTATAAATAAAATTTCACATATGTTAATATTTAACTTTAATCCAGAGCAATCATACAAATCTGAAATAGCGTTTAGTGTGGTTTTAACATGGTTCTTGTCTTTTAAAAATAATGCAGTTTCATCTGCCAATTGAGAAATTTTGAATTCCCTGTCAAATATTTTAAGTCCCAAGATTTTCTGATCTGTTAAAATACGAATAGAAAGGAGTTCTGCAACCAATAAAAACAAAAAGGGGGAAATTGGGCAACCTTGGTGTACGCCACGATGAATGCTAAACCTTTTAGAGGTTTCCATATTTAAAAATTATGGAGCTATTAATATCTTTATAAAACATACTATGTCAATAAAATGGTCGCCAAAACCAAGCACTTTTAAGGAGTGAAGTAAAAACCCATGTTCTATAGTGTCAAAAGCCTTAAAGAAACCCAGAAACAAGATAACAGCCTCAGAATGTATTTAATCAGAGTAATCTAAAATGTCAAGAATAAGACAGATATTGCAATTGATGTGTCTTCCTTTTAAAAAACCTGTTTGAGTTTCATTAATAATTTGGTTCAAGCCTGATTTCAAACGCCTAGCATATACCAACGCAATAAGTTTATAATCAATATTTAGAAGTGTAATCTGCCTCCAGCTGTCAATTTCAAGAGGACCAGGGAAATTAAACCTTGCTTCATTGTTGTGAGCATTTCCTTTTTTTATTTTTTATTTTTTATTTTGTTATAATACATTCATTAAATATTAAACAGATGGGTTTTTCTAGTATTTCCCAAAAATGTTGATAAAATTCAATCGACAGACCGTCCGCAGACCATTCAATCGACAGACCTTTTTTCATGGATTGAAGAGCTGATCTTACCTCATCAACTTTAAAGTCAGAATCACACAGCGCTTTAAAATCATTGCTAACTGATGGAATGAACTCTTGGATGTTATCAGTGAAGGATTTGCAATTGTTATAATTAAAATTAGATTGATATAATTTTTTATAAAATGAGCTGACATAATCTGAAATTTGTTTGGGGTTTTTGCATAAAGAATCATTTATTCATTGGGACGACCATGACTTTCTTTTTTAATTCTGCTTTTCAAGAGCAAAAAAATAAGATGTATTCCTCTCACCGTTCTCTATCCATTTAGCTCTTGAATGTATAAAGGACCCAGTAACCCATTTGATATAAAAATGGTCAAGCTCAAATTGCAAAGACATAAATTCAATCTCCTGAACTTGGGAGAGTATCTGGATCTTCAAAACAACTCTCTTTCAATAAATATTTTGTTTTAGTTCTTTCCTTTGTTTAACAGCTAGATCTCTGGTTTTGAATTTAAATAGCTCCCATTTAGATCCATAATGTGGAAGGTCTGAGCTGAAAATACTAACAGTTAAGGCTTTGGTACTTTCCGTGAAAACTACATCCTCCAAGAGAGAATTATTACATTTCCAATAGCCTCGCAGGTTAAAAGATTTACGATTAGTCTGCAAGATCATTTGGATCTGAAGGTGATCTGAAAAGGGTGCGTAATGATGGGATACATTTTGGACATATTGCAATAAATGAGTGGAAACAAGAAACCAATCGATTCCAGATTTTAGTGTTCTGGATGAGTTACTCCATGTAAATTCAGATACATTACTATTAAAGTAATGTCAGGTGTCTTCCAAAGCTAATTCTTTACATAAAGTCTCAATAATATTCAAATTTTGAGAGTTGGGGCATGTTTTTTGCAGCAGTCTATCCCTCAGAGCATCAGGGACTACATTGAAATCCCCTGCAATTATCAGTTTTGCCTCTGTTATTGCATTCTGTAGTTCAGTCAAAGTTTTGGATAGATCATTAAAAAACAATCATACAGATTACAGTTAATGAAAAAGGAATTATCTAATTGTGATGAGGAGGAGGGCGGGGCTGGGCCGTGAGTGCGCACGGCCGGCCCCCAATCGGGCTAATCAGCCGAGGAGAGGGATAAAGCTGAGTCGGCACCTGCATGTGGCTCTCTCTCTCGAACTGCCGCATCCGGCTCGGATTTATCCCTCTTCTCGGCTGATTAGCCCGATTGAGGGCCAGCCGTGCGCACTCACGGCCTGGCCCACCCTCCTCCTCGTCACACTAATTTAACAGTAAGTATTACCCATCTGCCTTAGGATGATGTTTTGCAATTAACATCTCCTTTAAATTTATGAACGAAAATAAGAGTATCAGCAGCATTATTTGTTCCATAACTAAAATAAACCATATCACCCCATTGAGCTTTCCCAAATTTTGAATCTGAGACGCATGAATGAGTTTCTTGCAAAAAAATTAAATCAGCATTGAACCTTCAACAAAACAAAAAAGTACTTTCCTTTTACTGTTATCTCTTAAGCCCTTTGCATTCACAGAAATTATTTTTAAGGAGTTAACTTAAAAGTCGTTCATCAACACACCAGATGAATAAAATAAAAAAGAATAATAATAAAAAGGAAGGAAAAATTTACCACTAAAAATATAACAACGCCTAACTAGGCACTTCTATGAACACTGCCTTCTTAGGATAAGAACGAATATAAGGAAAAGGTCAACAACCCATAAATCAATATCCAAAGGGCGAATTTGTGCAATATTGAACTCAGGACTTGCATGGTAACGGTTTAAGGAGAGTATACATCCTCAGTAGCAATTCTCCTGTTGTTGATATCAGTGAAGGGCCCGCTGAAGCCAGCCTTCTTCCCCTCCTTTCGTGCAGTCTGGATCAATGGCCAAAGTTTGTTCTGTTTTTTGATGTCTGCCTTGGAAAGGGATTCTTTGATGTTGTGACCATTCTCTTGGAGGTAGATGGAATATTTGGCTTCCGTCCAGATGATATCACGATGCATCTGTGTCACAAATCGAATAATGAGGTGTTGAGGAAAACCATCTGGTCTTCTCTTGCCCAAACGGTGAGCCACATCTACAACATCCTCCAGCTTGTCTCTGATGCGAGGGACTGTCCTGGCGAGATGACTAATGGTCACTGACCGAACATTTTCATCTTCACGTTCTTTCACTCCGAGTAGTTTTAAACACCATCTGCAGCTGTATCTTTCCAACTCCTCCAGTCTGACTTTGAGCTGCGCATTCTCCTGTTGAACACATTGTAGCGATGTTTCGACTCTTCCAATCTTTTCAGTGTGTGTCACTACATCAGTGAGGATTTGGTTGACTGTATCAAACAGTGAGTTTACAGCAGTGGTTGTAACCTTGACTGAGCTCTCAATGTTTGTGATCTTCTGGAAAACCACATCTTGCTTGAAACTGAGAGACTGAATAGCTTCGAAAATGTCATCAAGTGAAAAGCAGGTGCTATTCTTCTTTTGCTTCCCAGGAGGACTTTTATTCATTTTCAATCAAATTGGCTTCCATACACTTTTTGTGCACTTCCTGTGACTCAAACTCACCGTATTCAGACACTGAGTCATCCATGTCTTTGAACGCTTTGTAACGTTCGTCCAGGTTCCATGAGGCATGCAAGTCTTTATTAACCATTTTTCTGCCCATTAAGTTTCAAGTGACAGTTTCCTACACTAATCAACAATCATTTAAAAACAAACAAGCGGGCATTGAATCAGGCAGTCAGCAAAAACTCCTTCTCAAATCGTGCAGGTAAAGATAACACGTCTGCTCAGCAAGACGACATTTTGGTCCCCCGCAGTATCATCATCACCAGGGGGAGAAAGATGTCATAATGCACATGCCCTTAGTGGAGTTTCTTTGGAATTACATGAGACAAGCTCAGGCAATGAACGTTGGTTTTTCGATTTAGTGACTTAAGTAATTACAGTTTTTCCCAATTGTCTAAACTTATTTGCTGAATCTTTGGCCCGTTGTCCCAAAACTCTAAACACAAAACACATAATGCAAAACTCTGCAAATCTAGCAAAAGCAAACACTGCATTCAAAACTGTTTTATCTCTTTCCAAAATGTTTATTTATTTATTTTTGCATCAAAATGATACACGCACACAAGTCATATGAATAGATCTGTCTACCAACCAACAACACACTGATGTGCTCAACACAAAACACTAATATGAATATCCCATCAGTAGCTTTATGCATTTTGCATGGTCAGTGTTACACTGTAGCCGGTTGTAAAAGATTGTTACAGTAATGTATACCTACTCAAATATACATAAATAAACACACACAAATGCAATACAGTAAAAAAAATTTTTTTATTTATTAACACTTGTGTTTTGTATGTAACACTTTCCACACTCAACAGGAGAAAACCAGGAAAAACATTCAGTAAGATAAAGGGTTTTCTTTACAAAAAAAAAAAAAAAAAAGTGAAAGTGGCTCATTCTTTCAAAACTCTAAACACAAAAAGACAAAAACACATGCAAAATGTAAGAAAGAAGAAATTAGGCTGCATCCTGCCTCCTATTTTGGTCTGGCCACAGCACCTCATCTACATCACAAGCGATGTTCTCCCTGGCTAAACAGCAGGGAAAGAGTCTTCTGGAGTGACTGATCCAGCTGCCAAAAGTCCCCACATCAACTTCACCACATGCATCCTCCATTGCCTGGAGAAGAGGCATGCGTGCAAGGGACAACTGTCCTTCCTCGTCCTCGTCCTCCTCTTACTCTCACTCCTGCACCTCTAGCTCATGCTTCACCATTGACTTCTATTTTCCTCCAAAACAGGAGAGTTCATCTGTGGCCTTTTATATTGCTAAAGCTCTGATTGCTAAGTGAACAATTCAGCAACTGTTGTTTATACCTGTGACCAGTGGGTGTTGCCAACTGGTGTATAGAGCTTGGCATTGTGATTTGCTTTGCTTTCCAAAGGGACAAAAGAGATTTTGATTTTGAATGTTGTGCCTAATGTAGATAACTGTATGTAGTGTTTTGCAAAAAGTGTGATATAGAATTGAAAACTGAGTGTAAAGCAGGAATTGTGCTTGCAATTTTGCAGACTTGGTTTAGGGATTTGGTACATGAGCTTCAGGTGATTGCGTTTAAAGTTCCAATTTTTGTGTGTAAACAATTGGGAAAACTGTAAGACAGAATTACAAAATTAATCATTTAACATCATTCTCAACACTATGTTGTTTTATTTTTGTAATTATCTTTGTACTTTATATGCATGTAAAACAAGTTTATGTGTTTTGTGTTGAGACTCATGAGTGAACTGAGCAGAGCAAAGGGTGCAAATAGCAAATTCCTGAGTCAATAACACAAAAAGACAGATAATAAATTAGACGTGAATAAAATGGGTGCTAGGGATGTAATTTAATAAAATGTAATTTATGTACATTCTTGAAGTTACAAATAGAGCAGTAAGATGTATCCACTAACTTTTCCTTCATGTGTTAAGTCTCTCTTTCAGATAGAGGTGTAAAGCATGAAAGTGGACTGTAAGGTTGCATCACGTTTCCCTCACAGGATCATGACTACCAAAGCCCTAAATGTGGCCAGTGTCTCACATGAAGTGTTCATCACCAACTTCAGCATGTTAGTCGTCCTCTGTTTACACAGGCCATATAAACACTGCTTTTATTTTCAGCAAACTTAACATGTGTAAATATTTTGTATGAACATAAAAAGATTAAACAACTAAGACATAAACTGAACAAACTGAACAGAAATGGAATAATGTGTCCCTGAACAAAAGGGGGGGGGGTCAAAATCAAAAGTATCAGTCAGTATCTGGTGTGGCCACCAGCTGCATTAAGTACTGCAGTGCATCTCCTCCTTATGGAATGCACCAGATTTTCCAGTTCTTGCTGTGAGATGCTACCCCACTCTTCCACCAAGGCACTTGCAAGTTCCCAGACATTTCTGGGGGGAATGGCCCTAGCATTCACCCTTCGATCCAACAGGTCCCAGACGTGCTCAGTGGGATTGAGATCCGGGCTCTTCGCTGGCCATGGCAGAACACTGACATTCCTGTCTTGCAGGAAATCATGCACAGAACGATCAGTATGGCTGGTGGCATTGTCATGCTGGAGGGTCATGTTAGGATTAGCCTGCAAGAAGGGTACCACATGAGGGATGAGGATGTCTTCCCTGTAACGCACAGCATAAACATTGCCTGCAATGACAACAAGCTCAGTCCTATGATGCTGTGATACACCGCCCCAGACCATGATGGACCCTCCACCTCCAAATCGATCCCGCTCCAGAGTACAGGCCTCGGTGTAATGCTCATTCCTTTGACAATAAACGTGAGTTCGATCATCACCCCTGGTGAGACAAAATCACGACTTGTCAGTCAGTTTTTGCCAGTCCTGTCTAGTCCAGCGAAGGTGGGTTTGTGTCCATAGGCAACATTGTTGCCGGTGATGTCTGGTAAGGACCTGCCTTACAACAGGCCTACAAGCCCTCAGTCCAACCTCTCTCAGCCTATTGCAAACAGTCTGAGCACTGATGGAGGGATTGTGCATTCCTGGTGTAACTTGGGCAGTTGTTGTTTCCAATCTGTACCTGTCCCACAGTTGTGATATTCGGATGTACTGATCATGTGCAGGTGTTGTTACACGTGGTCTGCCACTGCGAGGACTATCAGCTGTCCTTCCTGTCTCCCTGTAGTGCTGTCTTAGGCATCTCACAGTATGGACATTGCAATTTATTGCCCTGGCCACATCTGCAGTCCTCATGCCTCCATGCAGCATGCCTAAGGCATGTTCACGCGGATGAGCAGGGACCCTGGGCATCTTTCTTTTAGTGTTTTTCAGAATCAGTAGAAAGGTCTCTTTAGTGTCCTAAGTTTTATAACTGTGACCTTAATTGCCTACTGTCTGTAAGCTGTTAGTGTCTTAACGACCGTTCCACAGATGCATGTTCATTAATTGTTTATGGTTCATTGAACAAGCATGGAAAACATTGTTTAAGCCCTTTACAATACAGATCTGTAAAGTTATTTGGATTTTTACAAAATTATCTTTAAAATACAGTGTCCTGAAAAAGGGACATTTCTTTTTTTGCTGAGTTTAAATGCACAAAAACACTCACTATTTCCTCATGAAATAGTCTTGGCTTTATATGTTTTTTTTTTATTTATTTATTGTTTCAGAGAGATTGAGGAAATTATATATATGTCAGTGAGGTGAAGGAACAAGAGAGTGGGTATTATGTAAGTGCTATGCCATATGGGCAGACTGCTGGTCTGTTTAAGTGGGTACAGGTCAACGGCAAACTTCTGGAATCCTGACAAAGTACACATATTTGCTTTTCAGTATTTGCTAATCTTGTTTATCGAAAATGAGAGATGTTTTTGCTTTTTTAGGGTCTCGAGGAGGCAGTTGCCACACGGGGAAGCTGGCACAAGCGCTATGTCTCAATAATAATGAGATTTGGAGTCAAAAGTCCAATTACGCAAATGTGTTTTCACTAGGAGAGGTTTAGTATGTTGTTTTGAAAAACCTAGTTCAAAACCCTTTTTAATTGGAATATTTTTTTGTGAATTCTACCCTTCAAAGGAAATTTCTAGCATCATATTTTTGTTATAGCTCCTGGTTAAACAAGTGAACATATTCAAATGACACTGGAATAAATTAAGATATTAAATTAATAATAAAGATAATAAAGACTAATAAATGAAGGGTTAACTGTATTATGAAAGCAGATTTTTACCGAAAGATTTAAATGTGTTCTTAGGACAAAGGTATTTTTCATGAAAGTCATTTCAGGGGATGTTAATAATAATAATACATTTTATTTATAGAGCACTTTTCAAGGTACTCAAAGACACTTTATGAATTAAAAAAAAAAATAGTCATAAAAACAATACAGTAAAACCTTGTAATGAAGGGCTTTGTGAGTGAAGGACTTTGAAATTAATCCATTGTGGGACAGGAAGCCAATGAATCTTCTGGGGGACAGGGGTAATGTGATCACAGGAACGGGAATGAGTGAGCAGGCGTGCGGCAGAATTCTGGATGTACTGAAGCTTATTTAGGCCTTAGGATGAAGTGCCATAAAGAATGCTGTTGCAGTAGTCAATTCTGGAAGTGATGAAAGCGTGGCTCAAAGTTTCAGCAGCAGAGAAGGAGAGTGATGGATGGAAACAAGCTATGTTTTTTAGGTGGAAAAATGCAGTTTTAGTGGTTTGAATGATGTGAACAAAGGAGAGGTTGCTGTCAAAGATGGCTCAGAGGTTGAGTGGAGTTATCAGTGGTGAGGCAGAAGTTATGAATGGTTTTAGTGAGGGATTTAGGACCGATGATGATCATGTCTGTTTTATCACATTTTAGTTTGAGGAAGTTGGCTTGCATCCATGATTTATTTTCAGTGATGCAGTTGGTCAGAATGGAATGAGTTGCAGCGGTGATGGATTTAGTAGAGGTGTAGAGCTAGATGTCGTCAGCGTTACAGTGGAAGTGGAGACCATGACGATGTTACCAAGGGGGATCATGTAAAGAATGAATAGAAGGGGGCCAAGCACCGAACCCTGTGGCATGCCTTGGGACAAAGGTGCAGTAGAGGAATTCAAGTAGAGGAATTGCAATTGTTGAGATGGACAAACTGTTGTCTGTTTGTAAGATATGACCTTAGCCAGGAGAGGGCAATACCAATGATGTTAAGAGAAGATTCAAGACGAGAGAGAAGGATGCTGCGGTTGATGGTGTCAAAAGCTGCAGTAAGGTCGAGGAGGATGAGGGTGCTGAGGTGACCAGAATCTGAGGAGAGGAGGAGGTCGTTGGTGACTTTGAGGAGGACTGATTCTGTACTATGCTGTAAGCAGAAACTGGACTGAAATGGTTCAAACAAATCATTAGAGTTAAGGTGTGCTTTGAGTTGGGAGGCGACACACGTTCCAGTATTTTTGACAGTAAAGGGAGATTAGAGATGGGCTGGAAATTATTCATGATATCAGGATTTAGTCCAGGTTTTTTGAGGATGGGAGTAACAGCAGCCAGTTTGAGTGTTTGGGGGAATGATCCAGAGCTGAAGGAGGAGTTAATGATTTCTGTGATGAGTGAGGAAATAGCTGGGAGACAGTCCTTGACAAGATTAGATGGGATGGGATCCATAACACAAGTGGAGTTTGTCATTCCTACCATAATATTGGGCAGCTCCGTTGGGGAGACAGGGACTGGGTAGTAAAGGGGAGCAAGATAGGTGGGGAGGTCGTAAGGTCAACGGAGGTGGTCCAGTTTCTGTAGATGGTCTCAATTTTTGTTTGAAAAAATGAAAGGAAAGAGTTGCACATTTTTATCAGGGCAGGTTGTCAAATATGTTTTTTTAACCCTTAAACAGGCGAGTGGAGAGTGGAATATGATAAGCAAAAAATAATTTCATGTCACTTTTTATATCATTTGGACTTAAGTCAAACATATCCAAAGCCATTTTTGATATATGTGATATATTTGGGATTTTATGAGTTGTATCTCCTAGGATATGTTTCCCTATTACAGTTTTTCTGAATTGTTAAAACACATTTCTTGAAACCTTCACCCATTTTTTCACAACTCACAAAACCAAATCTTCAAACTACATTCACAAACCCCCGGACTCTTCTGGCAAAATCAAACAATCGCTTCAAAACCATGTAATTTGTGCTCAAAATCAAACAATGCTTTCAGATCATACACACAGCCAGACAATATATAAACACTACAGAGCATTCATTAGACACTACATTAGAAAATGGAGAACACAGCATCCAGGGCATGTAGTTAAAGAAAAAAAGGTTTGTTGTATATAGTAAGAGCATTTTGCAATTACTGTAAAAAAAAAAGTATAATAATCACAACTTACAGTAGTACAGTGTAACGGGTAAGGATGGGCAAGGAGGAGGCGAGAACCGGCTGAGCAGTCAACATAACTTTAATGACATAAATGAACTTAAAGAAACATAAACGCATGGACACACACAGTGGCAGTGTGTCTCTCTCTCTCTCTCTATCGAACTGGCGTCCCTGGCTCCTCTTTATCCCTCTCTCACTGATTGGGCTGATTCAGCACCAGGCGTTCATCATTACGGCCCGGCCATGCCCTCCTCCTCGTCACACTCCTCCGCTGCCCGATTCAGGCTGGAGAAACCTCCGGCATGACATACTCCCCTCCCCTCCCTTCCTGGAGGAGAGTTGTTGCCCTTCTGGCCGTCCTACTGCCGGCAGGTGTTCCCCGCCTCTCTGGAGCCCTGGAAGAGATGAGGAGAGGGAGAGGGGAGAGGGAAAGAGCGAGGGGGAGAGACAGAGAGAGAGAGAAAAGTGAGAGAAAAACTCTCTCGCCCGGTCCTCAGCCACTCCTCTGCCCTCTGGCGGATGACAGCCGCTCCTCCCCTGGCGGACAGCAGCAAGTCCTCCCCTTCCTGGTGGATGGCAGCAACTCCTCTGACTCTAGATGAAGTGAGACTATCTAAATAACTATTTAGATAGCATCACTGGAGGAAGCCATCCGGCTTGCGGAGGACTACATGGCGGCGATCCCGAGGGCGGAAGAGCCCTCCTTCTCTCGCTTGGTGTGGCATCTGGCCTGCCTACCACTCCCCCCCCATTCCTGGAAGTCGGCGACAGCCATCTGCGCCCCCGGTCTGTGGACCACCTTGAACTTAAACGGCTGAAGAGCCAGATACCAACGGGTGATCCGGGCGTTAGTATCTTTCATGCGGTGGAGCCACTGGAGTGGGGCGTGATCCGAGCAGAGGGTGAAGGCCCGCCCCAGCAGGTAGTATCGGAGAGTGAGGACAGCCCACTTGATGGCGAGACACTCCTTTTCCACGGTGCTGTACTTAGTTTCACTTAACGAGAGCTTACGGCTAATGTACAGCACCGGGTGCTCCTCCCCCTCCACCACCTGCGAGAGTACGGCCCCCAGCCCCCTGTCTGAAGCATCTGTCTGTAAAACAAAAGGGAGAGAGAAGTCAGGTGAATGTAAATGCGGCCCCCTGTAAAGTGCAGCTTTAACTTGCGTGAACGCCCGTTGACACTGCTCCGTCCACTGGACCGGATCTGGAGCTCCCTTTTTAGTGAGATCAGTCAGCGGGCTGGTGACGTCTGAATAATTAGGCACGAACCTTCTATAATAGCCAGCCAGCCCCAGGAACTGTCTCACCCCCTTTTTGGTCTTGGGTCTCGGGCAGGTCGCAATCGCTGCTGTCTTGTCAATTTGGGGACACACCTGCCCGTGGCCCAAGTGGAACCCCAGATACCGTACCTCCACCTGTCCAATCCCGCTCGGTGCAGCGATCTCAGAACCGCCCTCAGATGTTGCATATGCCGCTGCCAATCATTGCTATAAATGATGATGTCGTCTAAATAGGCAGCGGCGTAAGCTGAATGCGGTCTGAGGATTCAGTCCATGAGACGCTGAAACATAGCCAGGCTCGGTGAGAGGTGGTCTCCGCAAATGACTGGGGTGAACTGTTTATGTTTTGAACTCACCTCCGGTCCGAGCTCCGCCTTCTCGGGAACTACAGTAGCCAACGTCATGGGAACCACCTCCCTCCACAATTTCAGGAGATTGAGGTGGTATATTTGACGAGCGTCCCCTCTATCGGTTCGTTTAACCTCATAATCGAGATCTCCCACTCGTCGTGTGACCTCAAAGGGTCCTTGCCACTTGGCGAGTAATTTAGAGCTCGATGTGGGAAGCAATACAAGCACTTTATCTCCCGGTGCAAATTCCCTTAGCTGAGTTCCCCTGTCATACAGTCGGCACTGTCGTTCTTGAGCTTGGAGCAAATTCTCCTGTGTTAGTTGTCCCAAAGTGTGGAGTTTTGCTCTAAGATCAAGAACGTACTGAATTTCATTTTTACTGTTTGAAGGTCCTTCCTCCCAGGCCTCTCGCAATACATCAAGCACGCCGCGTGGGCGTCGCCCATACAACAGCTCGAATGGGGAGAAGCCAGTGGAGGCTTGCGGGACCTCTCGTACTGCAAATAACAGGGGGTCGAGCCATTTATCCCAGTTTCTAGAATCATCGTGTACGAACTTACGAATCATGTTTTTGAGGGTTTTATTAAATCGTTCCACCAGGCCATCCGTTTGAGGAGAATCGATTTAATATTTAACAACTCGTACAGTTTGCGTAGTGTCCGTGACATAAATGTTGTGCCCTGATCGGTGAGGATTTCTTTCGGAATCCCCACCCGGGAGATTATTTTGAAGGGTGCCTCCGCAACACTGCATGCTGAGATGTTGCGAAGAGGCACAGCTTCCGGATATCGCGTTGCATAGTCCACTAGGACCAATACAAAGCGATGTCCGTGTGCTGACCGTTCTAATGGCCTGACGAGGTCCATTCCAATTCTCTCAAAGGGGACCTCGATCAAAGGGAGAGGGCGCAATGGCGCTTTTGGAGTGGCTGGTGGGTTAACCAGTTGGCATTCGCGGCAAGCCGCACACCACCTGCGGACATCGCCGCCAATGCCCAGCCAATAGAAACGGGCTATTAGATGGTTCAGTGTTTTCCTTTCTCCTAGGTGACCCGCCATGGGATTATAATGAGCCGCCTGGAATACCATTTCCCGACGGCTCCTTGGAATCAAAAGTTGGGTTGTATCCTCTTTGGTCCGAGTGTCCTGTGTCACTCGATACAACCGCTCATTTATAATTGCAAAATAGGGGTATGAAAGGGCGATGTCAGGCTGGAGTCGTTGACCATCGATAACTCTCACTTGGTCAAAGGCGTGTTTGAGGGTTTCATCTTGCGACTGCTCCAAAGGGAAATCCCCCTCAGGGAATTCCCTGAGAAGGGGAGGGGCTGCAGCCTCTCCCCCTCTCTCATCATTATGACGTGGAGCTGTCGAGGACGGCCCCGGCTCCGCCTCCCCTGCCAGAGCATCGCACATTGCACATCTCCCTAACTTTATACAGGACCCATCCGTGCAAATTCCCTTTAATAAAGCTCTAAAGTCAGGCCAATCAGTCCCCAAAATCAGCGGATGGGTGAGGCGGGAACTAACCGTGGCCTCCACTCTATGCTTTTTTCCCCGGAATTTAATTGTCAGGGTCACCACCGGATACTTGTGAATATCCCCGTGTACACATTTTACCTTCACCATTTTAGTTGTGACCAATGCCTCGGGTTGAACCAAGCGTTGGTGGATAGTGGTTTGATTACACCCGGTGTCCACCAACGCTTGGTGAGTACCCCCCTTGACACTTACCAGTATCCGGTACGCTCCGGCCCGGTCGGGGGCAGCCTGTGGGAGGTCAGAGACCCGCACCACCATCGCCAGCTCCATCAGAGGGCACTGATCTCGGAAGTGGCCCGGGTCTCCGCACCTCCGGCAGGCCGGCCCAGGCGCTACGCCCGCACTTGCATTGGCGGGCGCCCCCCCCCCCTGAGAGGGAGAGCGGCGGGGCATTGGAATAGAGGAAGGTGTCACCTCCCACACCCGGGGAACTGGTCTCCGTGGCTGAAGTCCTCCTCGTCCGCGTGGGGCAGGAATGGGACCTGGAGAGAGAGCAGAACGAGAGGAGATAGGGGAGGGGAATGAGACAGGGGGAAGAGAGAGAGAGAGGGAGGGCTCTTCCGCCCTCGGGATCGCCGCCATGAGGTCCTCCACAAGCCGGATAGCTTCCTCCAGCGACGCCGGGCGGTGGCACTGGACACCCTCCGCCATCCCTTTTGGCAATTGATCTGTTAATTGCTCCAGTACCACCTGGTCGATGATCGCATCGACGCCGCGGTCCCCCGCTAGCAACCATCTTTGGCAGGCGTCGCGGAGCCGTTGGGCGAAGGCAAATGGGCAGTCGGCATTCTCCAACTTCAGGCTCCGGAAAAGCTGACAACTTTCTTCCGGACTCCGACCAACCCGTTGCAGGATGGCTTTTTTAAGTCTCCGTAGGCCAGGAGGCTCATCGCTGGTAGTTGTTGAGCTGCAAGCTGGGCTTCCCCGGACAGTAGCGGAATGAGTCGGGCCGCCCACTGGTCGAGCGGTCAGCCCCAGATCTCAGCGGTGCGTTCAAAGAGATCCAGGAACGCCTCTGGGTCGTCCGCCGCCCCCATCTTTTGTAACGTGGGTGGGGGTAACGGCGTGTGGGTGTCCGGGGTCACGGCTGGGGATGCCTCCTGGCTGAGAAGGCTCCGGATCGCCTGTCGGTCCTCTGCTTGAGCGCGCATGAGCTCCACAAACCGGCGGTCTTGATCTTGCTGAAGCTCAAGCAGGGATTGCTGGTGGCTCCGAAGTAGGCCAGCGAGGGCCTGGAGGATCACCGCCAACAGGGAGGACTCTACAGGGTGACTTCCATCCATCTTTAACCAAACTTCAGTTCCCGGGTTTCAGCACCAATGTAAAGAGGAGGCGAGAAGCAGCTTTCCTGGTTCAGGTAAGTATTTTATTCTCCTTACTGCAGCAAATACACTCTTTCAGGGCTTTCCCAATGTTCATTAATTCACTCTCAAAGTAAACAAACTACTTTACAAAAATAAACTCTCAGCTACGCAATAATAAATTCCTGACTTCACAATAGGGTCTCTGGTGCCCAGGCTCTCTCTCTCATCTACTTGCGGTCTGTCTCTATTTATGCCGCTCTCCCTGTGCTCACTGAAATTAGAGACAGGTGTTAGACATAATTTAGCTCAGGTGTAAGCGCCCTTACCGCTTTCTCTCCCTCCGGAGAGATGCTTGACCACGCCCCCACTGCCACAGGTTACTTTGTACACTTTTTGGCCCCTGATGATTTGCCTCAAATTCCTAAGAATGTGATATTTGTGATAGACCGAAGCAGATCCATGGAGGGAGAGAAGATGAAACAGGTTACTGACATCACTGCTGAAAAGATCAGCATAGCTGGTGAACAGGGCCCAGTTCCAAGAAACTCTAGCTATAGTTGTGATGTTATTGTCACTTAGGGTTTTCTTTTCTAAAGGGTTTTTCTACAGCTGGGCCCCAGTATATTTTATGTTTTGGATGCTGATCCACAGCATGGGATGCTGGTGTGCATGTTTCCCCATCAAGCTTTTGAATGAAGTTGACTACCCTGCTAAAAAGATCAGCTTAACCAGCATGCAATTCCCATGCTGGTCTATGATCGTAATGCTGGTTAGTGCTGGCTTGATGCTAGTCTAGCTGGTGGACCAGCATAGCCATGCTTATTACCAGCAAAACCTAGCTGGTGAAGATGATTGACCAGCATTGTCTTTCTAATGAAGCTGGTTAAGCTAGTTCAAAAGCCTGGTGGAGACACCAGCACATCAGCATCCAATGCTGGGTGACCAGCACCCAAAACACAACATAAGCTGGTGACCAGCAATGTTGGTCTTTTCAGCAGGGAAGCAGGACTTCATAGGTCAGTAAGCTTTATTTGAACAGCCATGCTGGTTGACCAGCTTTTCTAGACTAGCACAAAACTAACATAAACCAGCTGTTCTAAGTTGGTCTTTGCAGCAGGAATAACGAGCATAAATTCTTTATTTATTTGTATTTGAATCATCTGCTTGTTATTTGTTGGTAGACTCGAGAAGTTCTGGCAACTATACTAAGTGAACTGCATGAAGACAATTACTTTGGGCTGGTCGCATTTGATGACGTTATATGAGTTGTGAAGACCATCTCTCAGCAAAGCTACAAAAGAGAATGTGACAGCAGCAAAATAATTTGTCCAAACTATTACAGTGAGACACAGTGAGTATGATCCAAAAGAGTGTAATAAATGAAAGTTAAAAGTACACTCAGTAATTTTTGTCTTTGTGTCATTGGATACCTACGTTTACATGGGCAGTTACAGTGCATCCGGAAAGTATTCACAGCGCTTCACTTTTTCCACATTTTGTTATGTTACAGCCTTATTCCAAAATGGATTAAATTAATTATTTTCCTCAAAATTCTACAAACAATACCCCATAATGACAACGTGAAAGAAGTTTGTTTGAAATCTTTGCAAATGTATTAAAAATAAAAAACGAAAAAAATCACATGTACATAAGTATTCACAGCCTTTGCCATGACACTCAAAATTGAGCTCAGGTGCATCCTGTTTCCACTGATCATCCTTGAGATGTTTCTACAACTTGATTGGAGTCCACCTGTGGTAAATTCAGTTGATTGGACAAGATTTGGAAAGGCACACACCTGTCTATATAAGGTCCCACAGTTAACAGTGCATGTCAGAGCACAAACCAAGCCATGAAGTCTAAGGAATTGTCTGTAGACCTCCGAGACAGGATTGTATCGAGGCACAGATCTGGGGAAGGGTACAGAAAAATTTCTGCAGCATTGAAGGTCCCAATGAGCACAGTGACCTCCATCATCTGTAAATGGAAGAAGTTTGGAACCACCAGGACTCTTCCTAGAGCTGGCCGTCTGGTCAAACTGAGCGATCGGGGGAGGTAGTCAGGGAGGTGACCAAGAACCCGATGGTCACTCTGACAGAGCTCCAGCATTTCTCTGTGGAGAGAGGAGAACCTTCCAGAAGAACAACCATCTCTGCAGCACTCCACCAATCAGGCCTGTATGGTAGAGTGGCCAGACGGAAGACACTCTCAGTAAAAGGCACATGACAGCCCACCTGGAGTTTGCCAAAAGGCACCTGAAGGACTCTCAGACCATGAGAAACAAAAACTGAACTCTTTGGCCTGAATGGCAAGCGTTATGTCTGGAGGAAACCAGGCACCACTCATCACCTGGCCAATACCATCCCTATAGTGAAGCATGGTGGTGGCAGCATCATGCTGCAGGGATGTTTTTCAGCGGCAGGGACTAGGAGACTAGTCAGGATCGAGGGAAAGATGAATGCAGCAATGTACAAAGACATCCTTGATGAAAACCTGCTCCAGAGCGCTCTGGACCTCAGACTGGGGCGAAGGTTCATCTTCCAACAGGACAACGACCCTAAGCACACAGCCAAGATAACAAAGGAGTGGCTCTGGGACAACTCTGTGAATGTCCTTGAGTGGCCCAGCCAGAGCCCAGACTTGAACCCGATTGAACATCTCTGGAGAGATCTGAAAATGGCTGTGCACCGACGCTCCCCATCCAACCTGATGGAGCTTGAGAGGTCCTGCAAAGAAGAATGGGAGAAACTGCCCAAAAATAGGTGTGCCAAGCTTGTAGCATCATACTCAAAAAAACTTGAGGCTGTAATTGGTGCCAAAGGTGCTTCAACAAAGTATTGAGCAAAGGCTGTGAATACTTATGCACATGTGATTTTCATTTTTCGTTTTTTATTTTTAATAAATTTGCAAAGATTTCAAACAAACTTCTTTCACATTGTCATTATGGGGTATTGTTTGTAGAATTGAGGAAAATAATGAATTTAATCCATTTTGGAATAAGGCTGTAACATAACAAAATGTGCAACAAAATACTTTCCGGATGCACTGTATACAGTAATCAATCTGTTTTGCATGTCGTGTTACAGTCCTCATCCATCTGTTCAAGTATACATGACACCCATAGGTGAATTATGGACTGGGCCAATGGGGCCAGTGCCCAGGGGCTCTTGACTACAAGGTAT
This sequence comes from Myxocyprinus asiaticus, assembly GCF_019703515.2. Taxonomy (NCBI): domain Eukaryota; kingdom Metazoa; phylum Chordata; class Actinopteri; order Cypriniformes; family Catostomidae; genus Myxocyprinus; species Myxocyprinus asiaticus. The sequence continues at coordinate 20,668,226 of NC_059378.1, read as the reverse complement.
TGCGGCTCATCACCTTTGAAAACAAATGTTTATATATGCTTAAACATGTGGCCTGCAGAGCTTATGCAAGGCCCCCTCAACAGGGCGCTGTGAAAATGAGGGCCCCCAGCCCTCTTATAGGACCCTTTTGCCTTCCTGTTTCTAATTAAAAACTTTTAGCAACTCTTTAACCTTATAAAGCCATGCATATCAAATTTGATACATGACTTTCTAAAGCCTCTACATCATCATAATGTGTATGAGATGTCTACTGTCTCCAAGTGATAGTTTTCATGCTGTACTGGAAGTAGAAGACCTTGTTATGTAATTTTCCATATTTTTCTGCACTCAGCTTTTTTATGTGAAATCTTTGCTGATTTTGTAGTAAAATTAACAATAACATTTATTTTGCTACTGATTTTTCAAAATGAGTATTTATTGAATTCAAGCAAGGTGCTTAAAATGTCATCATTTTGTAGAATAATAGGTTTAAACAGGTTTAAAAAATATAATCTTCTGACTTTTTAATATGTTAGGCATTATATGGTTACGCTTTATTCTTTGTATAAAAGGGCTGTCAAACAAAAGCGTTTATTATACTATTCATTGCTATAACTGCATGTTTGCCCTACATTACAAAAAATAACTTGGCTTAGGTGGTTGGGAAAATGAAAATATTGATATTTTACTTTGTGTGGTTCAAAAGTACTGATTAAACTAGATATGTAAAGTTTGTCAAGACAAACTATAATGATGGTCTGACAAAACCTTGTCTGAAAGTTAAAAATATGCTTGATGTTAAACATTTTTACAGGTTTTACAGTAAGAAAGAAAGAAAGAAAAAAGAAAGAAAGAAAGAAGAGAGCATCTTAAAGCAGTTTAATGGGCATGTGTGTAAGTTTTGACAGCTGAAGTTTGAAATTATGAACATTCCAAAACAGACTCGTAGCTCATTTTAACATTCTGTCAATGTAATGTAGTTTAGGGAATTTTTAGACACTTTGAAAAGGCTTAAATTATGCCTTTGCAGGGCTTTTTGATGGAAGAATATTAATGGTAGCCAAGCTGTACAGTCATTCCAAACAGAATCTCCCAAAAAATGACCAAATGACCACTATTTTTGGGCCCCACACCATTCAGCCATTCAAAGCCCTCACAATGGAGGGTAAAGTCTTTGAAGGGATGATCACTTCTAAATAGAATGCACCCTATCATTCAGATGAGTTGAAAAGATAGCCGTTTCTCACCCACACATATTATACCGCTTATCACTTCTTATATGGCTTCTGTAGATATGAATTTAACCACTGGAGTCTTATGGATTACTTTATGGATTTTTACTTTTATGGTTTCCTTTATGTTATTTTTGGAGCTTCAAAGTTCTGATCACAATTCACTTGCCTTGTATGGATCTACAGAGCTGAGATATTTTTCTAAAAATCTTTGTTTGTGTCCTGCTGAAGAAAGAAAATCATACTTTAAAGTGTTTGATGAAGTTAAAATATTTCATAATTTTTTTATGGCCCCTGTAAATATATGCATTTTGTATGCATAATTTTTATTATATACATTGAGTTTACATTCTGTACAACAAATGTTATAATGGTACTGTCTCTTTAAGAACAGTGGCAGATGTGGTTGCTTTACCACATCCGTGCTGTGTGTTTAAATTAATCTTACTGTACATAATAGAAAAGGTATTAAAGGAGGCTTAAATAAATGAAAATAGATTGCGTAGATCTCAACTTTAAAAGATAATTGGACCGGGGGGGGCCCTAAAAGAACATTGGCCCTGGGGCCCTTGCTAGTTATAATCCGCCCATGATGACACCATGCGTAATCGAACAGCTGAAGAAAAGACGTCAGCTGAGGGAGTGACAATAAGTAAAATAAGCTGTAATAACCACTCGATGATAACTGAAAGTAAGACATATGCAGTAGATAATGCTAGAATGCTAACCTTGGCCATAGTATGCACCTTACCCTCTTTTATTGTATTATACAGTGGAATTTGTGAAAACTGTCCACTTAAGATCATGATAAAAGGTTTTTTATACTTGTTTATAAATAAAGACATTTGTTGCTACTGCACAGATGGTGTTGGGTGATATGGGTGTTACTATGGCAGACAGATAAGAGGATTATCAGTGGGCAGAACACAGACAAAATAATTATAATTAGAGGCATATCAGTGTGTCACAGGTGTGAATGGTTTACAGACTACTGATCCATCCAAAAATGAAAATTTCTAGCTTTCGCATAGATAAATTGTGCGTTCTATTCAGAAGGAATCATCCTTGTGCCCTATTCCCTTCGAAGACTTTTCCATCCACTGTGAGAGCTTTGAAAGACTGTGGGGGTGTGGGGCTCAAAAATAACGTTTATTCTGAACTCACCTTTTAAGTCATTTTTAATGGAAATTGTGTTTGAAGCGATCTTGCAGCATGGCTATCTTGATTTTTCTCCAGTCAAAGTGCCCTTTGAAAGCTGATTTATCCTGTTTGAAACACATAAATCCTGTGTGTGTTGTTGCTTTTCTTCTCTGCTTTGGGTTGTGTTCGATTTTCAGGTTAAATACATGTCACGCAGTGAGACTTCTTTCTCTGCAGAACAAAAATGGGTGTTTCCAAATCAGTGGGTGTTTTTCGACCACCATACATAATTTGCTAACTACACTGAGGTACCCTACTTTCATTGGATTGTTGAGAAAATACTCCTTCTGGTTTGGAAATGCACACTAATTATTACATTGATATTCTCTACTTTCATTGGATAGTTGAAAAACGCCCATCCTGGTTTGAGAATGCCCACAGATTGGGAAACGCCTATTATTGTTCCACAAAAACCTATACTTCAGCATGGCACGTCTGTTTTTTTAAAGCATGCACATAATGCAGAGGCCAGTTGTGGTATGATAACATGTATACATACTGGAAGGAGCCAGGCTACAATCACGTTATCAAGGTGTGTTAGTTCTATTTAGCAAAAACTGGACTGATCCGATTTTAGTCAGACTAAAGCTAAAATGACAAAGTCAGCCACGTCTGATTTCACAAAAGTAATATACACTGTTTTCATTAATAACAGTTGGAAGACCAGTTCATGGTCAAGGGTCTAGCCATTGCTGAGGAATGGGACAGTGTGTTCCCTGAACAGGAGTACATCTTTGGGGATTTCATAGAGTGTCTGTGGGCAAATCTGACCATTCAGCAGCTCTTAGATAAAAGGTCAGTAAGATACATGCGGACAACTATTTGAATCATTACCTGAGAATGGTCGTCTGAAACAATAGTTGTAGCTATAGTATGGTTAGCTATATATGGAAGAAGCAAACTGAAATTATGATTTCTCTGAGCTTTTTGTTAATTTAATGTTAGTATATAAACTCTACTTGCCCAAATATTTTTACATTTGAATAATCAGTTTCTTGCAGATATGCTAAAATGGCACATTTCAATTTGGGTAATGGTGTTGTATCCTTTTGATCCACAGAACAGCGAGAGGACATGACAGCACCTTGTAAGATATATTTGGTTGATAATGATCTTGATTTGGTCTGTCAAAGGTTTCAAACCATCGTTTTGAACATCAATAACACTTGTGTCTTGAATGAACCTATTTGCTTAACCTGTGGATGAATTTGTTGCTAGTTTGATAACTGGACAAAGTTAAAGGTGCACTCAGCAATGCTCTGGTTGAAATAGCAGTCATCCTGGACTTGTACCATCAACTGGCGGTGAGGATTCACCATCAAACAAAGAAATAGTTACTCATGCCATTGTATAAATGTGCTATTAGCAGCAATAATAAATAATTGCAACTTCACAATTGACAGGTGATGAGGTGGATATATTTCTCTTTAGGTGATTTCAAGCTTCCTTTGTAAACATTTAAATACTGTCTCCCTTTCTCTCACAATAACACTCTTGTAGATACTGTATAATGTGCCATACCTGCTACATCTCAGCCGGCTAGCAGCATTTGCCTGGGACAAATACAACCACCCACTTCGTATTTTGGTAAAAAGTGGATATGTAGTGCGTCTTGCTCTTGGCAGTTGATGGAGATCCACATTTCATTATAGAACTGCCAGATCAGAATGAAACACTGTGCTTCAACTTTGATGACAAACATGGCACCATCTTCAACTTGGTTAGAGACCCAATAACAGTTGATTTGTGCTGTTAAAAACACATTGATCTACTGTATGTAGATGTGTGTAATGTGATGTACTGCATTTTTTTTGTTCCTCTTGTCATTTTCCTTACGTTTGTGAAAAATATATATTCAGGCATTGTAGTGAATGGCCAGATTATTGGAGAAAAGAAGGAGGTCCCAGAAAACAAGGCACACACCTATTTTGGCCACTTTGGTATTGTCCATGAGCAGCTTGGTATAAGATTAATGGTGACCACAAAGGAGATCTCAGTGTCCGAAGGGAGAAAACACACACAGTTCTTCTGGTCTACCACCAGAACTGTCAAAGGAATGAAGTAAGTGACATATAATTTACATTGAACAGTGGTTAAGGGCCAGAAAAATCAAATGATCTTTGAGCACAACTTAAGAGATTCCATCTTTTGCTTTCTCTAGCATGGATCTGCAGGTAATCAAAGATCGCAGTTTAACAGTGACCTTGAGGAACTCAGTCAAGTTTCTGATTATCCTGCATAAAATATGGAAGAATCACCCATATCACCAACACTACCTTGGATTCTACACCCTGGATAGCTACCTCCTTTCACGCAATATCCATGGCCTCCTTGGTAAAATAAGTGACTGATGTTCTTAGATATAAGCAGAACCAAGTTGAGTCCATTTTTTCTCATAAAACAGCACATATTATACTTTGCCAATACAGGCATGTTCAGCGAAGAATGTTTAGGGACACTCAAGGCACTAGGTCATCAGTTTCTAATAAAACCACTTCTACCTCTTTCTTTGAGGGCATCCTAACATTAACATCAGCATTCTTTGGTCTTTATTTTTTAAATGCAGGTCAGTTCTACCAAGGGGTGAACTTTGAAGTTAGTGACTTGTTTCCAGGAAAAGACCCAGACAACAAGATGGCATCATGTTTGTGAAAGGAAACAGTAACTAGGTGAATGGAAATAAGACTGTGCATGTAAGAATTTGTTGTAATCATAGCTGAATTCACACCTGCAAGCAGACAGTAAAATCCATGCAGATTTTCACAGAATTCTACATGACTCTGTGTCAACAGTGGTTGGCAAAGAGATTTCAGGCAGGATGTGAACAATGGAGAAAACGTGCCTTGCTGGTTCATTCATAATAATGGCACTGGGCTTCTTGATGGAGTTCACACAGACTACATTGTCTCTGGTCTCCTCAGATCAATCTAAGACACATCTGTGGCTCAACAGACCTCCGCACTACACAGAAAAGTTCTCGCCTCAAAGTACAATATATGTTAGCTTTCACCTGTAATCATAAGTACAAAAGATGTGATTGTTCATTTTGGATTTATATACCATACTTGACTGTGTTAGAATGCTGTTTTATAGCATCTTAAACTTGTTAGGAACTAGGAACCTTTGATATTTGTTATGGTTTTGTTGCAGAGAGGTAGGGACACAAACACAGAGTTCAGAAAAAAACAATACTTTAAATAATAAACACAAAATCCCATGAGGGGGCAAACATAAACAACCCCGAAGGGGACAAAAGTAATCCAAGGAATCGGGAAGAGGGAAACGGGGAACAGGACCAACCGGACCACACTGGAACCTGGAAGGTGATCAGGGTAAACAGGACACTAGAAACACATGCAGAACTTCTGGAGAACAAGACGAACTGGCACTCAGCAGCACACATGAGGAGACTAAAATAGGAAGAGAAAAATCAACAGGTTAAAGACAGGGCAGGTGTGACATAAAACAATGAGCAAACAAGGAGGCGGGGTGTGATGTCAGACCAAGAAGCACACGGCGCTACAGAAACAATAACAAAGCCGTGTGCTCTCACAAGCAGGCAAAACATTCGATTGGCATGAGTTCACGTCACCAAGACAATGAGGCAATATACACTCATACCAATCAAACAAGACAAGAACAGTCATTGTGTGAAAGTTCGGCCACATGCACACCCGACACCTTACCGAAGTGACCGAAACTCAGCACAAACATGAACACAGCTCGTGACCTGCGCGCACGGTGCAAAGCGAGCACAACACGTGCCTGTGAGAGACAGACACGAAAACTGACAAGGATTATTGACGCGAGTGCATGCAGCTAAGGTGACACAAGCGCAATGCACCCACGTCAATAACAGACAGAAGAGCGCACAGCAGGGAATATAACAGAAGCCGCATGCTACCACAGAGACAGACATGGGCAGATAATGCCACTGCCGTGACAGTACCCCCCCCGGCCAAACAAACAGACAAAACGGGCATTAACATAGAACAGGAGATAGAACAGAAAGGGAGGGAGGTAAACCAGGGAGGGAATTTCAGGAAAGGGGCGGGGTCCGGTAGTCTGGGGGAATGCCTCAGGATGGAGGCAAGGTCTGGAGGCCTGGGAGGCGGCCAGAGGGGGTTTCCGGAGGCCTAGGCAGCGACCTCAGGGCAGAGGTATAAAGTCCTGGGCAGCGGCAGCTGGACAGGGTTCAGGAGGGAGCAGCTCAGGGAGAAAAGCCATGGAAGTCTCAGGGGGCAAGGCCGTGGAAGGCTCAGGAACTGGCCAAGACTGGGGAAAAGTATTAGTGGCTGTGAGCACAGGAAGTGGCAGGGTAACAGTCTCCTTGGCCATGAGCACAGGCAGTGACAGGGGAACGACCTCTGTGGTCATGGGCATTGGCATTGATGGGGGAAAACAGCCTTCGTTGCTGTGAGTACAGGAAGGAACAGGAGAATGACCTCTGTGGTCTTGGGTGCTGGCAACGACTGGGGAGCAGCCTCCATGGCTGGGAGCACTGGCAGCGAATAGGTAGCGGCCTCCATGGCTGAAGAGTGCTGACACTGGGACGGCCGAGGCTTCAGACGCTGGCTCTGGGACGGCCGAGGCTTCAGACGCTGGCTCTGGGACGGCCGAGGCTTCAGACGCTGGCTCTGGGACGGCCGAGGCTTCAGGAACAGGCTCAATGAACATGGCAGGCATGGGCGCCGGCCCGCTGGCAAATGGCACGCGTAGGCGCCGGCCCGTTGGCTGTGGCATGTGTGGGTGCTAGCTCGTTGGCTGTGGCAGGTGTGGCTGTTGGCTCATTGGCCATGGCAAGCGTGATGGGACACTCGACTGCATGAGTGTCGACCTCCTCCATCGGCTCCTCAGGGTGAAGTCAATATACTCTGCCAGAGTCCAATCAATTTTGCCATCAGCCATCAGGGAACTCAGAGACTCAACCAAACCAAAAAGACTTTGAGAGCCACGTCATTAAAATTTACCTCGCCGGGCAATGCACAGAAACCCTCCACATATTCCTCTAGGGGAAGATTTCGCTGACACAGCTGAATATTTTTTAATTATTTTTTTTTTTTTTTATCCCTTTTCTCCCAATGTGGAATGCCCAATTCCCACTACTTAGTAGGTCCTCGTGGTGGCACGGTTACTCACCTCAATCCGGTTGGCGAGGACAAGTCTCAGTTGCCTCAGAGACAGTCAATCCATGCATGTTATCATGTGGCTCGTTGTCCATGACACCACGGAGACTCCCAGCCTGTGGAGGTTCATACTACTCTCCATGATCCACGCACAATTTTCCACGCGCCCCATTGACGATCACGAGAACCCCATGTGACTCTACCCTCCCTAGCAACCGGGCCAATTTGGTTGCTTAGGAGACCTGGCTGGAGTCACTCAGCACACCCTGGATTTGAACTCATGACTTCAGGGATGGTAGTCATCATCAATACTCGCTGAGCTACCCAGGCCCCCTTGACACAGTTGAATTAATTGAACTGCTGCTGGGCCCATGCTGGCCAGTTTCTTTTGTTACGGTTTTGTTGCAGAGAGGTAGGGACCCAAACGCAGAGTCCAGATAATAAACACAAAGTCCCACGAGGGGGCAAACATAAACATCCCCAAAGGGGAAAAAAAGCAATCCAAGGAATTGGGAAGAGGGGAACAGGATCAACCGGACCGCATTGGAACCTGGAAGGTGATCAGGGTAAACAGGATACTAGAAACACATGCAGGACTGACTGAAGAGCAAGACAAACTGGCACTCGACAGCACACATGAGGAGACTAAAATAGGGAGAGAAATCAACAGGTTAACAAGACAGAGCAGGTGTGACTAATAAAATAATAATAAGCAAATAAGGAGGCGGGGAGTGACGTCAGACCGAGAAGCATGCGGCGCTACAGAAACAATAAAACAGCTGCATGCTCTCACAAGGAGGCAAAACATCGCCAAGACAATGAGGTGATATACACTCATGCCAATCGAAAAACAAGACGAGAACAGACACTTGTGTGAGAGTTCGGCCACACGCACACCTGACACCTTACCGAAGTGACCGAACCTCAGCATAAACGTGAAAACAGCTTGCGACCCGGGCGCGTGGCACAAAGCAAGCGTAACGCATGCCCACGGATGCGAGAGACAGACACGAAAACTGACAAGGAACATAGACATAGCATGCAGCCAAGATGACACAAGCGCGATGCACCCACGTCAATAACAGACAGAAGAGCGCGCGGCAGGAAATATAACAGAAGTCATGCGTTCTCACAGAGACAGACATGGGCAGATAATGCCACGCCCCCGTCAGACCAAAACACAGACTGATAGAGAGATGGGACCATGACAATATAAGTATGAAATAGTTATGAAATAAACATATCACCTGTCTAAACATGCCTTGTGTGCCTTGTGGTCTTTTGGATCAAAATGGGGCTTTTACAAAAGCCAAAGCCAACTCTGAGTAACTCAAGGTTACTGGCTGTCATAACTTGAAAAACTAATATATATATATATATATATATACAGTATATAACACTGGCGGCCAAAAGTTTGGAATAATGTACAGATTTTGCTCTTATGGAAAGAAATTGGTACTTTTATTCACCAAAGTGGCATTCAACTGATCACAATGTATAGTCAGGACATTAATAATGTGAAAAATTACTATATTTTTTTTTTTTAAATGTTCAGAACTTCTTAAACTACTTCAAAGAGTTCTCATCAAAAAATCCTCCACGTGCAGCAATGACAGCTTTGCAGATCCTTGGCATTCTAGTTGTCAGTTTGTCCAGATACTCAGGTGACATTTCACCCCATGCTTCCTGTAGCACTTGCCATAGATGTGGCTGTCTTGTCGGGCACTTCTCATGCACCTTACAGTCTAGCTGATCCCACAAAATCTCAATGGGTTTAAGATCAATAACACTCTTTTCCAATTATCTGTTATCCAATGTGTGTGTTTCCTTGCCCACTCTAACCTTTTCTTTTTGTTTTTCTGTTTCAGAAGTGGCTTTTTCTTTGCAATTCTTCCCATAAGGTCTGCAACCCTGAGTCTTCACTTTACTGTTGTACATGAAACTGGTGTTGAGCGGGTAGATTTCAATGAAGCTGTCAGCTGAGGACATGTGAGGTGTCTATTTCTCAAACTAGATACTCTGATGTACATGTCTCTTGTTTAGTTGTACATCTGGCCTTCCACATCTCTTTCTGTCCTTGTTAGAGCCAGTTGCCCTTTGTCTTTGAAGACTGTAGTGTACACCTTTGTATGAAATTTTCATTTTTTTTTTTTTTTTTTGGCAATTTTAAGCATTGTATAGCCTTCATTCCCCAAAATAATGATTGACTGATGAGTTTCTAGAGAAAGCTGTTTCTTTTTTGCCACTTTTTACTTAACATTGACCTTAAGACATGCCAGTCTATTGTATACTGTGGCAACTCAAAAACAAAGACAAAGACAATGTTAAACTTCATTTAACGAACCAAATACCTTTTACTGTGTTTGATATTATGGCAAGTGATTTTCTAGTACCAAATTAGCAATTTAGCATGATTACTCAAGGATAAGGTACTGGAGTGATGACTGCTGGAAATGGGACCTGTCTAGATTTGATCAAAAATTACTTTTTTCAAATAGTACTGGTGCTGTTTCTAACATCAGTAATGTTCTGATTATACTCTGCGATCAGTTGAATGCCACTTTGGTGAATTAAAGTACAAATTTCCTTATAGCAAAATCTATACATTATTCCAAAATTTTGGCTGCCAGTGTATATATACAGTATATATATACATTAACCATTGGTAATTCTGAATTCCTGATCATATGAGTGCAATATTGATCATACCCACCAACTGTTGCTTTTTGCCACTTTATTAACTTCACTTACTACTTGTGTATGTAGATATATATATATATATATATATATATATATATATATATATATATATATATATATATATATATAAACTCAGCAAGAAAAGAAATGTCCTCTTATTTTCTACTGCTTTTATTTTCAGCAAACTTAACATGTGTAAATATTTGTATGAACATAAAAAGATTCAACAACTAAGACATAAACTGAACAAGTTTCACAGACATGTGACTAACAGAAATTGAATAATTTGTCCCTGAAAACAAATTATTACAAAATGTTACAAAAGTAACAGTCAGTATCTGGTGTGGCCACCAGCTGCATTAAGTACTGCAGTGCATCTCTTCCTCATGGACTGCACAAGATTTGCTAGTTCTTGCTGTGAGATGTTACCCCACTCTTCCTCCAAGGCACTTGCAAGTTCCCGCACATTTCTGGGGGGAATGGCCCTAGCCCTCACCCTCTGATCTAACAGGTCCCAGACGTGCTCAATGGGATTGAGATCCAGGCTCTTCGCTGGCCATGGCAGAACACTGACATTCCTGTCTTGCAGGAAATCAAGCACAGAACAAGCAGTATGGCTGGTGCCATTGTCATGCTTGAGGGTCATGTCACGATGAGCCTGCAGGAAGGGTACCACATGAGGGAGGAGGATGTCTCCCTGTAACACAGCATTGAGATTGCCTGCAATGACAACAAGCTCAGTCAGATGATGCTGTGACACACCGCCCCAGACCATGACGGACCCTCCACCTCCAAATCGATCCTGCTCCAGAGTACAAGCATCGGTGTAATACACATTCCTTCGATGATAAACGAGAGTCCGACCATCACCCCTGGTGAGACAAAACCACAACTTGTCAGTGAAGAGCACTTTTTGCCAGTCCTGTCTGGTCCAGCGAAGGTGGGTTTGTGTCCATAGGCGACGTTGTTGCCGGTGATGTCTGGTAAGGACCTGCCTTACAACAAGCCTAAAAGCCCTCAGTCCATCCTCTCTCAGCCTATTGCAGACAGTCTGAGCACTGATGGAGGGAATGTGCATTCCTGGTGTAACTCAGGCAGTTGTTGTTTCCAGTTGTTGCAGGTGATATTCGGATGTACCGATTCTGGGCAGGTGCTGTTACATGTGGTCAGCCACTGCAAGGATGATCAGCTGCCCTTCCTATCTCCCTGTAGTGCTGTCTTAGGCGTCTCACAATACGGACATTGCAATTTATTGCCCTGGCCACATCTGCAGTCCTCATGCCTCCATGCAGCACGCCTAAGGCACGTTCACGCAGATGAGCAGAGACCCTGGGCATCTTTCTTTTGGTGTTTTTCAGAGTCAGTAGAAAGGTCTCTTTAGTGTCCTACGTTTTTATAACTGTGACCTTAATTGCATACTGTCTGTAAGCTGTTAGTGTCTTAACGACCGTTCCACAGGTGCATGTTCATTAATTGTTTATGGTTCATTGAACAAGCATGGAAAACATTGTTTAAACCCTTTACAATAAAGATCTGTAAAGTTATTTGGATTTTTACAAAATTATCTTTAAAATACATTGTCCTGAAAAGGGGACGTTTCTTTTTATATGAGTGTGTGTGCGTGTGTGTGTGTGTGTGTCCATATACACAAGTAGTAGTTACAAGTACAAGTTAATAAAAGTGGTGAAAAGCAACAGTTGGTGGGTATGATCAATATTGCACTCACATGATCAGGAATTCAGGATTACCAAAGGTTAAAGTAAACATCCCACAACACACTCCCACACTCAAACTGTTTGCCTGTGCTGGTACTTGCTCTACCAAGAAGCATACACAAAGTTATTGAGTTACGCAGTTCCAAAAGTCAGATGAGAGAGTGCACCATGTCTGCACGCTGGACTGTGCTGCTATTCCGCCTGTTTGTATGCATTTATATTCCGTCAGGGTCTTTTGAGACATTGGTCATCTCAAAGGGCAATGAACAATGGGTAGGTCTGTCTTTTTTACATCTTGCTGTTCAAATGCCTTATTATCATTCTGTTAACTCATGTTAGCATGTCAGTGATTGTTGGTAACACATAAATTCAATTCTGAGATGTTTTCAGTGCCAATACAGTGGTCAAAATAGAAAAATATAGTTTATCCATTTCAGAATTGATCCCATGGCATTACTTAGTGTATAGTAATAATTTGTCTTTCCACCCCTCCAGGACGACAATACCAGCATGAGCCGACTCTTAAAGGTATTGCATCATTGCTAATAAAACCCTGCTCAGATAGAACTGGAATTAGAAAGGAGGCCATTTATATTTTTTTATAAATACACAATACATACAAGTAGCCTACTTTTTGTGGTGGTGCTTTTGCTAGAGTACACACAAACTTTAACAATTACACATGGTAGGCTATATAGTTTCTGTCTAACATGAATTTCCTAATTACCTCCTTCACAGAAGCGAAGTGTGAGCAGCAGTGCTCAGGTAGGGACTCTTTATTTTTTATTTTATAATTTCTTTTCTCCCCTTTTCTCCCCAATTTGGAATGTCCAATCCCCAATGCACTCTAAGTCCACGTGGTGGCGTAGTGACTCGCCTTAATCCAGGTGAAAGGAGGACGTATCTCAGTTGCCTCCGCATCTGAGACTGTCAATCCACACATCTTAACACGTGGCTTGTTGAGCGCGTTACCGCGGAGACATAGCACATGTGGAGGCTTCACGCTATTCTCCGCGGCATCCACGCACAACTCACCAGGTGCCCCACCAAGAGTGAACCACATTATAGTGACCACGAGGAGGTTACCCCATGTGACTCTACCCTCCCTAGCAACCGAGCCAATTTGGTTGCTTAGGAGACCTGGCTAGAGTCACTCAGCACAGCCTGGATTCGAACTCGCAACTCCAGGGGTGGTAGTCAGCATTTTTACTCGCTGAGCTACTCAGGCCCCCGGTAGGGACTCTTTATTACATTTTAACACAAGTTTTTCTGTTAAGTCTTTGTCATTTAAAAGTTTATTTGAAAAGGATTGTAACATTAACATACCTTTCTGCCCTGAAATTACAATAGTCAACAGAAGTAATCAGGGTTGCAGCATGCAATGGCTAGTCATAGTTTTGCCCTTTTACCCAGTAGTGTAGTCTAGGCCATACACAGGCACATGCCATATTCCCACCTATCTTTCTTGGGATTTTGCATATGCCCACCTGAATTAAGCGATGATACATATGTCCGCCAGAACAACGAGTAGTCTTTTGACTTGGAAATGTTTGAATCTACTAACGCAATGCCACAGCACCACTGAGTGAATTGTGTGTGTGTGTGTGTGTGTGTGTGTATATATATATATATATATATATATATATATATATATATATATATATATATATATATATATATATATATTTGGTGCAAATTCCTTTGTGTGTTTATGTGTGTTTTTGTGTGTTTATGTCTCATTCATACTTCAGATAGAGGTGCAAAGTGTGAAAGTGGACTGCAAGGTGACATCACGGTTTGCCCACTCTGTCATGACCACTAAAGCTCTTAATAAGGCTAACATCTCACAGGAAGTTATCTTTGAGGTGGAGTTACCCAAGATGTCCTTCATTACCAACTTCAGCATGTTAGTCCTTTTCCATTTTACTTAGAGTAATTCAGCATGCGGCAAACAAATCTATTGCATTTTAGTTTTATGTATGTTTGCAATTTGTGCAATGTTTATTGCTTGTTACACATTAATTAAAGGAATAATTCTGTCATTATTTACTCACCCAAATGTCACTCCAAACCCATATGAATTTCTTTCGTCTGTAGAGCACAAAAGGTGATTAAAAAAAAAAAGTCTTCGGGGCCTGGGTAGCTCCGCGAATATTGACGCTGACTACCACCCCTGGAGTCGCGAGTTCGAATCCAGGGCATGCTGAGTGACTCCAGCCAGGTCTCCTAAGCAACCAGTTGGCCAAGTTGCTAGGAAGGGAAGAGTCACATGGGGTAACCTCCTCGTCGTCGCGATTAGAGGTTCTCGCTCTCAAGCGTGGTGAGTTGTGCGTGGATCGCGGAGAGTAGCATGAGCCTCCATGTGCTGGGAGTCTCCACGGTTTCATGCACAGCGAGCCACATGATAAGTTGCGCGGACTGACGGTCTCGGAAGCAGAGGCAACTGAGACTTGTCCTTCGCCACCCAGATTGAGGTGAGTAATCGCACCACCACGAGGACCTACTAAGTAGTGGGAATTGGGCATTCTAAATTGGGAGAAAAGGGTATAAAAAAAAAGTCTTCACTTGGTTTATTTGCCATATAATAAAAGTGAATATAGACTCTGGTCTGTTATGCTCTAAAAAAAATCTGTGTTCTTCTTCTTCTGTTCTTGAGTCTATGGCAGCCCATATAACTGTACATAAGAAAGTTATGAGATTTGGCACATTGATAGAGGACACTCAAATGTAACTGACCCAAATTTGGGGTCTCTAACTCAAACGCTCTAGCCCCACCAACTGTTCAAATTTGCACTTATGTTTATGCTAATAACTTTTGAAACGTAAGACATAGAACCAAATTTCTTTTTTCCTCTGATTCCTTGGCTCATGCCGAGTCTAACTCCAAGACCAATTCTTCTGAAGCAATATGATCACTTTGATAACCAGAACGTCATGACATAATGATGCACGTTTGGTCACGATCCAATGAGGTTTAATCACCCTAGGCTACATTACTGAATCAAGTGCTTTACTGTATTCATATGATTTGACTTGGGAGTGTTTTGTGTTTCACAAAATAAAGAAATTTGTATGTGTTTGGAGCAACATTATGGTTGGGTCAGGGCATCTGCAGGAACTCATCCTGGGGTACACACAGAAACCTGACCAAGTAAATAAGTGTACCTTTATTGTTTGGGGTGTATGGGGGTATGCTCCAGACTGATCTCACATTTTTCAAGGAAAATGTTTCTCAGGTCAGTCGGAGTGCTCATGGTACGCACAGTGCGTACAGATGGAAGCACCAATTTATGAGTAAATTGTTATTTAAGCTATTCCTTTAAATTTTTGTATTTAAGGGAGATTGATGGCAAGGTGTATGTAGGTGAGGTGAAGGAAAAAGAAAAGGCTAAGAAGCAGTATGAGAAGGCTGTGTCATCTGGAAAGACTGCTGGCTTAGTCCAGTAAGTAATTTCATGTCAGTGTGCTAAATGATGTTTAAAGACTCCACATTTAAAAGGCTACTTGCATGATGTTGTATTGTTAAAAGTTGAGAAAATAACTTTTAACAGATAAATTCACAGGCTCTCTCTTCTGGGAAAAGGTACCATATATGTTGATGACTCTGCATCTTTTTATCCACTTCATGGCATACTTACTGATGTTTTTGTGTTCTAGGGCTTCAGGTAGAAAAATGGAGAAGTTCTCAGTTTCTGTTAATGTTGCGGCAACCAGCCATGTCACATTTATTCTTACTCACGAGGAACTTCTTCAGCGTCGGTTCGGCAAATATGAGCTCATGATCAGAGTCAAACCCAAACAGCTGGTCCAACACTTTGAGGTTCATAATTAACTAACCACTATCTTTCTCATTATTTTAAAGACTGTGAAAATCAAACTCCACATACATTTTTTTTTTTCATGTAAATTCCTAGGCTGGAGGACATGCATCAGCAGGAAGCTAAATCAGTCAACTGGAATTAGTATCTTGTGAATAGTAACTTGTGCTTAATTCAAAACTATTTTAAATGATTCTTCTAGTTATAACAATGCATGCAGTTTTTATTAATTTTACTTTTAAAAATTCTTTAGTCACACTGCAGTAGGGTTGCTCCAATACCAAATTTTTGCATTAATGGGATAATATAATAATAATAATAATATTAAAATAACCATTTAATATTATAGAATTGTTATTATGAGTATTATTGCTACTTTTTGAATATTACATTTTTATACAGTAGTTATATTTTTTCTGTCGCATCCAGTTGAATAGAGCTTTAATTTATGCGGGATTTTTATTTTGACAGACCTCTGAGTTATTCCTGTTTTTGACGGGTTAGTTATATCAAGCTTCCCATTCATGCTGGGATAATCCCATCATGACTCTCCTCCGAGCTGCACTGGAGGAGTTAATTTAAGTGTTAACAGCAGTTTATACTCTAAACACATTGCATGAAAATTAAGCACCAGTAGTGTGTTGTGTTTGTGTGAGTTTGTGCACATGTATGTGTGTGTGTGCGTGTGTATGTGAAGCAGATGACAGAGTGACACCGCATGTTCATTCTGTAGCATGCAGAGCATGTGACTGTATAATATTTTATTAAATTACATCCTTCTGCTGTTTAATGATCACACTTGGCCATACCCACAGGTTTTTTTTATTTTATTTTCAAATTGTCATTAATTTCATCTCAAAACTGTCACACTGTCTCATATCATTTTGCTAATGACAGCATACTGTAATATGGTACCGATATTAGCAACAAGATGATATGGTACCGTTTAAATATTTTTTGTATTGCGATACTTCGTTAGTACTGTAAACCAGGCAACCCTACACTGCAGTATTTATTTGAGGGGGGTGAGTTCTTGGACATGTCATTTGTCAACCACTCATCTATCTATAATGCATATCATTCAACTGATTCAATGCTAAAATAGCTTGCCACAGTACAAAATACAAATATCAATACTTAGAATCTTTACATTAATTCCTTTGTTGATATCAACAATTCTCATTTCAAATAATAAGTAATGACTTGTAGATGTAGAATATTTAAATGTTAAAACAGATTTCTCCTTGCCATAACCAGTTCTGTCTCTTACCTACAGATTGTGGTAGATATCTATGAACCTCAGGGCATCGCATTTGTGGATGCCTATGGCACATTCATCACCAATGAGCTGCTGCCTCTAGTGGAAAAAACTGTCACTGAGAAAAAGGTGATATAATGCAGTCTCTTAATGGATGATGGATGCTAGTACAAAGCATTATTAGTCTACTAATAATAGTAATTTCAATAGTTTTTGTTGTCCTAAATATTTACATTTTAATTTATCCATTCTGTTCAGGCCCATGTGTTCTTCTCTCCAACATTGGATCAACAAAGAAAGTGCCCTGACTGTGAAGGTACACTCATCGATGGAGATTTCTTCATCAAGTATGATGTCAACCGTGCTCATGACATTGGTGATATCCACGTAAGATATCATTAGGATGGCAATCACATGCATGCAAGCACTGACACAAAACTCACTTTAATTTTTTTTATATAATCCTTTTATCATCAACAGATTATAAATGGATACTTTGTGCACTTTTTTGCACCTGCCAATCTTCCACGAATACCAAAGATGGTAGTTTTTGTTATAGATGTAAGCGGGTCAATGTGGGGGAATAAAATTAAACAGGTGAGTGCAAACACTTGTAACATGAGAAAAGATGACTGTCATCAAAAGTCTGTCAGTGCTGCAAATTTAAGCAAAACACTTGTCATTTTTGATTTGGTTTCTGAATGATAGACCAAAGAGGCACTGTTCACCATTCTGAGTGATCTCCCAGAGGAGGACTTCTTTGCAATCATCATCTTTGAATCCAGATATTCTGTATGGAAGCCACATTTAACCAAAGCAACACAGGAAAATGTACAAGCTGCCAAAGAATTTGTCAATGGTTTTGAGGCTGGAGGGTGTAAGTTTGAACACAAAAGATACAATTATTCTTGACCAAATAATAAACATTAGATCCATATGAGACAAAATCCTTTAAATCCCACTGCAAAAGCTGCAAAGTTTACAGCCGGGTTTACACCATCAAGTAGCTAAAATATATTAACTTTAAATAATTTCAGACTTGCAAACCTGTATTTTTTTGTGAATTTTTCTTTGTTATTGGTTTCAGCAACAGAATTGCATGATGCTGTCATACATGCAGTGGGGATGCTTTATGAAGGACAGCGCAACAGTACAGCCCAACAGAATGCAGTTCAGATGATCATTTTGCTGACTGATGGCGAACCAAATCGATGTATGCATATGCACACATCAGCAATCCTTTATCATTTGCTTGATTTTTCTTGAGGAACAATATTTAGTTAAAGTTAGTCTTGGAGCAGAACTATCCAAAACAAAATTAACTGTGATTGATCGCTGGATGTCTCTCAGACAGCTGATTTGGTGGGTTTTTAGACAGAATAAACTGCGATGTGGACCAGACATTTTGAAGTTAGTTTATGCAAGACTAGCATGAAAAAGCCCTGTTGTCATTTCAGTTTTTCTTATCCAGAGCACACTAGCTAAAAGTTCACCTCAAGCCCAACGACACCACAGTGACTGCTCAAATCTCTGCCTGTTTGGCAGACATCTCGGCCTGGATGTAGGACCACCACCTGCAACTTAAACCAGCGAAGACTGAGCTCCTTGTCTTTCCAGCCAACCCTACTGTTGAACACAACATCACTGTTCAGCTGGGTTCAGCTACAATAATGCCTTCCAAAACAGTCAGAAATATAGGGGTAACCATCAATAACCAACTCAGTTTCACAGGCCACATCTCAAAGACAGCACGATCATGTAGATTTACACTCTTCAGTATCAGGAAAATAAGACCCTTCCTCTCTGAACATACCACACAACTTCTTGTTCAGTCACTTGTCATAACTAGACTGGACTACTCTAACGCTCTCATGCAGGCCTCCATGTATGTACAATTAGGCCCCTGCAAATGATCGAGAATGCTGCAGTACGTCTGGTCTTCAATGAAACAAAGAGAGCGCATATTACACCACTCCTTGTTTCTCTTCCCTGGCTGCCAGTTGATGCATGTATCAAATTCACGGCTCTGATGCTGGCATACAGAACAGTAACTGGATCTGCTCCAGCATACCTTAAATCATTTCTGTAGAGCTACGTTCCCACCAGAAGCCTACGATCGGCTAATGAGCAGCACCTTGTTGTACCAACACAAAGAGGCACCAAAACACTTTCCCAGACTTTTGGTTTCACTGTACCTCCTTGGTGGTATGACCTTCCCAACTCCATCTGTGAAGCAGACTCACTCTCTGTCTTCAAAAAACAGCTAAAAACACATCTTTTCCATGAGCACTTAACCATGCACTCATGAAAAAAATAAAATAATAATAATTATATATATTCTTGTTGCACTCTAATTTGTCTTGGATATTACTATTCTGATGCTAGTGAAACTTTGTAATGCAGCACTTTTCGTACTGCTGTCCACTTAAGATGTATCGCTTATGATGTACAGTATTATTCCACTTTTATAAGTCGCATTGGATAAAAGCGTCTGCCAGATGAATAAATGTAAACGTAAGTGCCGACTGGTACATTCAATAAGTTGGCTAGGCCTTCTCTAGCTTTTCCCTTTCAAACATTCATCCGGTATCTCACTATGGTAAACGCCTCAGGCATGACAGACCATGGAAGCATCAGTAACACCACATCTGTTCAAAGGGAAGAACAATCATACTGTAGCTTGTTAAAGGAGCCTGACTCCTCCCTATAATAACTGCTGTAATGTTCTGAAATGACTAACTGTTATTTGTTGTTCAATTTTGGTACTTGTTGTCTGAAATGGGAATTGCATTTTCAACATGTCCCTTGTTTTTAGGGCCAAGAAGTCTTCCTGAGATCCTAGAAAGCATTCATAATACCATTGCTGAGAAGAATATTACATTGTTATGTTTAGCCTTTGGTACCAATGCAGACTATGGATTTTTGGACACTTTGAGCAAGCAGAACAATGGTATGGCTCGCAGGATTTACGAAGACTCAGATGCTCCACTTCAGCTACAGGTAGGGAACTGGGGTCTTTTGCACAAATTTAAAACCTTGGATTCCTATAAATGATCACAGTGATTATGTATTATAGATGTGATTCTAATTCTAGAGAGCTTTTGATTGGACAAAAATCTGTGATGTACAACTGAAGACTCATGTCTTCACTATTTTTGCTCTGTTTTCCCAGAAGAGAAAGATGGTAAATTTTAAACATTTACTGTATATGGGTCAATGACGTGAAGTTAATTTTTTTGTTTGGATCTATTATCCGGAATTTATTCTAAAATACATGAAAATTCAATTCACACTAAAAAATGTCTTTAATACACCTCTTCTATGATGGACATGTTTTAAATTACTGAGTTCAAAGTAAATTAAGACTGTGTTTTTTATTTATTTATTTGTATTTATTTATTTATTTTACATTTGACTGAAAAGCACATTTTGTTCAGGTCATATTGTGTAACAATGAGAAAATGTCTTGATATTCTTGATTCAAAAATTCATGATAATTGTAAACAATATTTTTCACCTTGAAAAATATATTTTTTAAAAACCTTAATGAAATTAATGATTTTGTTGTGTACACTTCAACCACTCATCTTCAAAGTGTAAGGGAGGTATTTAAATACTTTTTACTTGATGGGTACACCACATGACATTTCTAAAGGTATTTGCAACCTTGTTTGTCAATGACCCTTATCTACTAAAAGTGAAATTAGTCAACTTTTAGGAGCACACTATCGTCTACGTAGATGGCCTCAAAGCTAACACACATTGGCTTTAAACAGGGTCTTTAAATGTTGATGAGATAATTACATCAGTACTAATATTGTGTTTTGCCATGAAAGCTATTAAGAAAACCTGGATACTGATGATAGTTGCTAATTATTTGCTACAAAAGGGGTTTTATGAAGAAGTGGCAAGTCCTCTCCTCTCAGAGGTGAATTTTCACTACCCGGACAACACTGTTAACTCATTGACAAGAAGCCACTTTAAACAACTCTTCAATGGCTCTGAGATTATGGTTGCTGGCCGACTTAATGACCTAGACATGAACAACTTTCTGCTTGAAGTGTCCGCACAAGGGGTAAGTAAATTAACTTATACTGTATATCCTCAACTTGAAATCATTTGTCACACATCATTTGTAAAATGATGTGTGTTTTCACAATTGTTCATAACAACATTCTTGCCTTACCCTGATTCACTATGGTAAGCCTATAATAATGATTTATATTTATGGCTGTCGGGTCAGTGATCACAGGCAACCATGGATACACCTCAAACCATCAGATTAATCAGTGCGGAAGAGTGGTGCCAAAGCACTGTCATAAAAAACAAAACAATGTTCCTACACAAGTAACTTGCAATTCTATGTTTCAACCACAGATGTCGATAGAGAGAATAAAGTTCCGTAGAATAGCTTTAATGCTGCGTTCCAGGTGAAGTCTTAGGTGTTAACCCAAGTTAATTACCCACTTCTGACCACAAAGCCTTCCAGTCAATCACATGTAACGGTCACATTTACACAATCAAATGCACAGTCTTACACAAGCTAGCTATTTGGCAATCTAGTAGCTATTTCACGAGCAAAATAGTTGAAAACGTAAACATTGATTGATATGAAAACAGTTGTCTTGTACTGTATATTTATTATATATTGCATGTTCGCACATTTCATGCAGTGAAAATATTGAACGTTTGTTTTCACGTTTCACAAAATGGTCACCTTCATCTTGGAAATGACTGCTGCGTCCGAAAACTGGAATATGCTACCTTCGGAGGTTGTATATAGGGTGAACATTTTTCAAAACATGGTTTTCCAAAAAGAGGACACCTTTTTTATTCGCCGGGGGGTGGAATGAAAGGGTTCAAAACAGTGTTACTACAAATGAAAATTTTAATACAGTGAAAATGACACTCTATTAGCATAACAAATATATATATATATATATATATATATATATATATATATATATATACATTTTCATCATTCTTTTGAATGTCCATGTACTAAAATAAAATATTTGATGCCATGAGTGTACCTTCATTTACTATTACTATTATTTTGAATGGCCATGGAAAATGAAGCAATGTGATAACAATTTTACCTGGTAGTCCGTTAATTTACCTGATGAACTTTCACCTTTTGCTTACTCTTTATGCTTCGCAGAGCTAATGTGTGCTTCTAAATCACTGGCACCTTTATTAGCAACTGACACATAAGTGCCAGATTTACATGTCATACATTCTGCTTCCCACGGATCTCGATCTGGACGAAAGCATGGAAATTTTTGGGTATGGTCACCCTATTGCATACGGAGGTAGAATGAAAATAAGATACATTTCAAACTGTTCTGAGACCAGTTTCCATACATTCATAAATGTTGTCAGTTAAGCTATTAACTGATAAGGCAGCAAGTAAGCTGCCTACGTTTTCGAATGCAGCGGTAGTTAAATTACACTTCTCCCTGAGGTTGGGGTTGATCGATCTACCCCGACTTCACAAGTCAGATGTTTGATGTCTGATTTCCAACCAGTAGGAGGTGGGAAAATTCTGAGTTGCCTGGAATGTTGTTTTAGTGTGGAAAAACATGTCTGTGTGGTTAAAACATGTATGACTCCATACATTGTAGCTACAATCATATTTTGAATGAGCATTTATATTTTCATTGAACTTCTGTTATTATCAATGGTGATCTGGTTTTGGGGTCTCCTAACACTGATCAAGCTTTGCTTGTATTGCAACAGTTTGAGAATAATTTTGAAGTGA